>NC_142803.1:52613133-52653693 GCF_049724085.1 Artemia sp. Qi Xiang Cuo
AGTCAAGCTTAGTCAATTATGGCTGGAGCATTCATCTTGGAACTTTCGGCTGGCAATGGCATCATCTCTAAAGGGGACAGAATTGTATTATCTCCCAACATTACAACCTCTTCAAATCTTAAAACAATTGCATGCAGCCCATCTTGGTGTGGAAAAAATTAAGCAACGGGCCCGCCGGTTAGTATGCTTGCTAGGTCTTAACATCGACATTGAGGAGTATGTTAGGAAATGCAAACGTCCTAAGAATACGCCTTCAAATAAGAATAAACCTTTAATCAACCATATTATCCCGCCTCTTCCTTGGCAGAAGGTTGCACCTGACATTTTCAAGTGGAATGGAGTGGATTTGACAATGACTTCAGATTATCATAGCCGGTTCTTTTTAAGTTGACAAGTTGAGTATCTTAACTTCAAATGCAGTAATTACAAAATTGAAAACTCATTTTGCTAGATATTGAATACCTCTGACATTGAAGATATATGGAAGTAGTAGTTATTTGAGTAGTAGTGCATAAAGGAAGTGATTAGTAGTACATAAAAGAAGCAACCCTTGTGCCTTCTTATGTATACATTTTTGAAGGTAACCAATAATAGTGTGTAAGCCAACTGAGCTTGGCTCTAGTGATTGCTTAGTGTTTGCCTCTAAGAAGTGTGGGTCCTTTTCAAAGGATAAAAAAGAAAAGAAGATGCAGCATCTTGCTATGCTTGTGTTTATGTACCATGCTTATGCTTATATAATGCTTGTGCATACTTTTACTTATGCTAACTTTATGCTTGCTTATGTGTTGCTTTATTTTGTAAGCAGCCTGGGTCATTAAATCCTATTAATACAAATGTTGTAGGGGGGGGGGGGCGTCGTTACCACAAATGCAACAAATTTTGCTCTCACTCTCTACACATTGGGCTACTCTAAGGACTGGCCTTCATTCAAACCCTTTTCAAATAAATTTTTCATCCCCTAAGCAGGATTAAATTACCCTTGCCAGAAATTACCCACTCCATATCCTACCCTAGGTAGTCAAGCTTTGCAAACATATCTCCTCTCTTCATGCCTGTTTTACCCTAGAATACAAACAAAGAGAGTCAGACATTCCCATCTGACACCCCAACTTGTGAAATTCCTGATTGACTAAAATAGAATATATCTGTTTGCATACCTCTTCCACTTGCTTACCCCTGCCATGCCCTCTATTCCATTGACCTGATAGTCTACACAAATCCAAAATTGCCTAAATCTGCCCAATCTACAAACATCCTCTGTCTAACAGAGACCCTACCAATGCTTCCCTCAGTAACCTATGCTTTTCAATACTTACCGCTCTTTCACAATTTTTACAAGCCTCTACTTCACAAAGTTGCATATGATCTACTCATTTGCCATGCAATGTCCAGCTGAAATACATCATCTAGCCTTTACAGAATAGGGAAACCAGAAGTGGTTTCATTGTCACTTAAAGATGGTATTTTTAAGGATACTTGCGAGATCTTCAGGACACCAGGTTAAAATAGGTTTGGTCAAAAAACAAGAAAACCAGAACAACCTAGCTTTGTGCAAGCATAGGTCTGTGCACTTGGACACCAATTCAGTACAACCAACTGTAATTAGTAAGGTCCAAACTCTACTGAGCTGAAGTCTGTACTGAACATAAAGTCAAAGAGTATGGGTAACGGATTTCTGCTGGATCTAATGCCAAAAAAATCCGCCTCCACCCTGTATAAAATATTTTCCTCAACACCAATGAAAAATTTCCCAATATACAACTCCTAAACTTAAATTCTACTCTCCCCAAAAATTTCTCAGATAATTCTTTCCTTGGTATGAAAATTTCTGTAAACAATTCTGCCTGGAAAATTCTCCATATTTCAATTTGAAAAAGACCTTGTTTTTATTTGATTTTTTTATTCTTTCTCAAGTCATGCTGGAAATCATGAACCCATCCAAAAAAATTTACATAGATGTCCCCCTTCCCCTCCGATAGAAATTTTTTTTCCCACAGAAAGTTCCGATATGGAGAATGTTTCCTGTGGAAAATGTTTCCTGTGTTATTTTATTAAAAATCCTTTTGTACCCCCCCCCCCCCCCCCCCCAAAAAAAAAATTAGCAAAATTCACCTTTTTCATTTTAGAATCCCCTGATGAAAGTGCAAAATTTTTGCAATACAAATTAAAAAACAAATATGAAGAATGTTTTCCTGAGAAAACATTCAAGTGGTGCAATACAGATTATCCTTATAAATCCCAAGAAATTAAAGATTTGATTCAGTATGAAAAATTCAACTAAGAAAAGACGGGAAAATAGGAAATGTTAATATGCTTTGCAACAAAGTACATAAGATGACAAGAAAAGCTGCTGCTGAGTATTACCACAAAAAATTGATAACCTTTTTGAATCAAAGCCTAGCATGTGGTATAAGGAAATAAGACAAATTTGTGGAAAATCCCCTAGTGGTGTTGATTTTTGTTCAGATTCTATTTGATAAAACAGTTGCTAACCAGCTAAATGGTCATTTGGCCAGAATTATCCAATCTTTGCTGCTTCTTGATATGAATAAAACAAACCAAGAGTATCAGAAAATTCCGCTTGATGGCGTACCTTTACCTACTATTTCTGAGGATCAAGTTTCTAGTAAAATAAAGAAACTTAAACAAACTAGTATAACTCCCATATATATTCTGTTTGAACCTACCAGAAAGTTCTCTGACAAATTTACTAAGCCACTAGCACAAGTTTCTAATTGCATGTCAACTTCTTCAGTTTACCCACAGATATGGAAAATGGGGTATGTTACTCCAATCCCTAAAAAAGATACTGAACTTAATTTGATGGTGTAAGGCCAATCACTTTGACCTCTTTATTCAGCAAAATGTACAAAGGTTTGTAGCAAATAGGCTTAAAGCTGAAGTTGAACCCCTCCTCGATCCTCATCAGTATGGTAACAGAAAGAATACATCAACCTCCCTTTATCTAGTCAGTCTTTTACATTTTATTTTTAAGCATGTTGATGAGCCTGGTAAATGACTAATAACAATTGATTTTAAAAACGGTTTCGATTTGATTGATCATAACATTTTAATTTCTAAGCTTTTAATTGATTTTAGAGTGAATCCTGTTGTTTTGAAAATCATTCAGAGTTTTTAATTAACAGGTTCTAAATTTTAAAATATAAGAAGTCTTCCTCTGAACCTGAGCCAGTTTCTTGTGGTTTACCGCAAGGTACTATTCTGAGTCCTATTTTTTTCTAGTTATGATCAATGATATTGCTAATGATTGTGAAGACTGCTGTAAATATGTTGACAACCTTACCCTTGGAGAAATTTGTGAAGCAAATGAATGTAGCAAAGCTCAAATTTTAATTGATAATGTGAAGACTAAAGCTTCCAGTTCAAATATGACAGTAAATCTTCTATTTTAACTATTTTATTTTTAAATTCTTCTGAACCAAATTTTCTACCAACTATCTCTGATTCCCTTAAAGTCAGGAAGATAAAACTCTTGGAAGTTATTATTACCAGTGATTTAAAATGGGAAGCAAACACATCTATTCTAGTAAAAAGGAGTAATGCTGGACTGCAGATGCTGAAGATTATATCGAGACATGGCGCCCCTCCAGATCATCTCCAAATATTTACTTCTTTTATTCACCCAATTCTGGAATATGCAGCTCCTGTATGGCATTTTCAACTGGCGGCTGAGCAAAGTGCCAGGCTCAGTAGAGTTCAGAAAAGAGCTCTAATGATAGTACCAAAGCAGGCAGAAATGTCATATGAAGAGCTGCTGACAAAGTTTAAAATATAAATTCTGAAAAAAGAAGGGAGAAACTCTGCATAAATTTTGGAAGAAAATCTCTGGTCCACATAATCCACGAAACCCCAAAAATTCCCCAAAGAACACATCACAAGAGATTTACTTGAAGAAAATTGTATTAATGATAGCTAGACTATATCCAGAAAGCAGGATTAGGAGATTGGACCCCCCCCCCCAAAAAAAAAAAAAAATCTCTAACATGGAAAGACATATTAAAAACGCATAAGCATAGTTTTGATGTTTTTTAGGTTTCTTTTTGCACCCCCCCCCATCACAATCCTGGATAGAGCCTTGAATGCTAGTAAAACTAAAATAAATTAAACTAAAGTTTTGTATATGCACAGGGACGCATGTAGGTACACTGTAAGCCAATTAGCCTACATAATGCGCTTACACTGAAAATTAAAATAACAATTGGATAATAGGTTTTTTAATTGTAATTTGACACCAATGACAGGTTTTGGTGTTAAACTGACAAGTTTAATGGAACAGAAAGATAAGAAGTCGTTTTGGTCCTTATCTGAGTATTAAGGTGTTTCTACAGATTAAAATTAAATATACAGTTTAATGAATTTTCTTTGAGGGGAAGGGATCTAAATAAGTTTTTTTGAAGGGGTTCATCATTTTCGGTGTGACTTGGGAAACAAAAAAAAATAAAACAATCTCTTTCAAATTGAAAGATGGAGAATTTTCCCGGCAAAATTGTTTGCAGAAATTTTCACCAAGGAAAGAATTATCTGGGGGAATTTTTGGGGAAAGCGGAATTCACGTTTAGGAGTTGTACATGGAGAAATTTTTCATTGGTGTGGAGGAAATTTTTTTTATAGAGGGTGGAGACGGATTTGTTTGGCATTAAATCAAGCAAAAATCAGTTACCCATTCTCTTTGACTTTATGTTCAATACAGACCTTAGCTCAGTAGTGTTTGGACCTTACTAATTGCAGTTGGTTCTACTGAATTGTTGTCCAGGTGCACAGACCTGTGCTTGCACAAAGTTAGGTTGTTCTGGTTTTCTTGTTTTTTGACCAAATCTATTTCAAATAGGCAATAATGGCATAAAAACCCCTACAAGCTTCCCTGATTTTGTCCCAACAACTCCTGACCTTTGCTGTCAAATCTTCAAAGATGAGTCACCTTCATTAGATGACACTAGGTCTATGACAGATGCTGATTTTCATTAGTTACTTTCTAAGAGTTCAAAAAAAAAATAAAACCTCCCAGGTCCCACAACCATCCCATCACCCTGCTTTGGAACAGGTAATACAAGCTACTTTTTGCTATCTTGGAAAGGGTTAGGTTAGGAAAAATGTAACTTCCAGTACTTGATCCAGGGCCAAAAAATAATCCAGGAAAGTATTGCCAAGCTGCTATGTTAACCCTCTGCTGATTTCTAAGTATGAGAAATTTGCCCTATTGGAATTTCGACAAAACAACATTATACCTTAATTTTTAGTTTTCAGTTTCTTTTTCTCTGGTATTAGGTTTAAAAATGTGATCCCTGATATTTAAGCTGAACTTTAAGCCATATTAATTGTTGTTTTTTCTTCTAAATTTAGGAAATGGTTGTGCAGATATTTGAAACCTCATAAATTATGATTCAGCAAAGTGTGTAGCTGAAAAATAGATTAAGCCAAAGATCTATTTTGCAAGGTTTCACTTTTATAACACACAGATTTTAAAGGGGATGAAAGGTCATTGCCTGCTAGTGAGAGAAGAAGGGGAGGAGGGTACTCCAAATACCTTTCTGGGACATAATTTCGTTTGTAGGTCCATCTCTGAAAATTTGTTTTCCTTACCTAACCTATTCCAAGATAGCAAAAAGTAGCTTGCCTTTTGATTGTCTAAAATCAGGCATAACGTTTGATATTTCAAATAACGCTAAGCATGCATGTAAGAAACATTTACATATGATGTGCTATAAGGGTTTGGATTTTCCTTGCAGTAAACATGATTGGCAAAATTTTATAAATTCTTCAATCTAGATAAGACGTCTAGTAGTAGTGCAGTTGGTTTGGCTAGAGAGTCTTTGTGGGTTTCTCACTTTCCTTCTATTTTATACTTCTGAATAAAAATGTTCATTATCATTTTGGAAGGTTTTTATTGAAAGTTATCCCCCACAGTTTTTCTCAGCACTATGTTATACCTATTTCTGCTAATGCAGTGTCTAATGCCATTTTTCAATTGAGTCCATTGATTTAGATGGGATTAGTAAGAATAATTTATGTGTTGATTTTAGTCCATTGTTGTTCTATTTGCTGTTGCTTTTTCAAATGTCACTTTGTTGCCCAGTAGCCCCAGATAGCTTCCTATGTGGCATGGTCAGTTGTATTTTAAAGCAGGGCAAGAACTGTTTTCTTTCTCTCCATGTTGCCCTATATTTGTTTCTTGTAGTCTTTGCAAAGTTTTAGAATATTTTTTTGCTGCCTTTTGTAAGTTCCAATGTTAATTTTGGGACATGCCAGTTTGGGTTTCAGACAGGCTTTGGTTGTCAGCATGCGCACAAGGTTCTGTCTTCCTTTCTAGTCCCAGCTTCAAAAAGATGTGGTGGTCTGTATATAAGGGCTCTTGATTTATCAGAAGCTGTTGTCTCTGTTTCGCATTCTCAAGCTCTTTATTCTCTGGTTTCAAATAGTGTAAATTTTTCTATTATTTATGCATTAAAGTATTGGAATGAGATTTGTTTTTCTCTGTCTCAAAACCAGTGATGATCTTTATTTAAGTTCTCTAGTTTGCATAAGGTAAGGCATTAGACGAGATGGTTATTTATCTTCCCTGTTTTTAAACTGTGTTTTTCTATTGTATTAAATAGTCTTCCAACTACATGCTTTTTAGAAAATTCTAATGTCTTATACCTTGCTTATGCAGATGACATACTTCAAAATAGATGTACATGGAAGGGGCTCTCTGATTCTGTTTATTTTGTTGCCTCTTCTTTTTCCATGATTGGAGTTCCTCTCTTTTTATGTTATGTCTTCTTCTAGATCACCACTTAGTCATCAAAATTTTTCTATACCTTTCACTAAATACCTTAAATGGTTGGGATTCTTGATTACAAGTCATTTATAGTTGTTTTGTTTGTTTGCAGTTTCTGGTGCTAAATTTGAACTCCTGATTGGGTATCCAAAAATTGTTGCTAACAGGAGTGGATATAACAATAAAGCACTTGCAAAACTGTACTCAAGCAATTGCAACCACTCCATCTTATCTTTATCTGTTTTTTTTCTTAAAATTTTCCTCAAAAAAGATATCCTAGCTCTGCTCAGAGTGTTTTCGGCATTTGAGACTTTTACTTTATTTGCCGCCATGGTGTAAGAATAGAAAAATTGTACTGAATTTTATGTAATTTTACAGATATATTAGACAGTACTCGATTTTATAGGTTGATCCCTAATGTTTGTATTTTCATCATAAGTTCCAATTTTGTAGACTCAATGAGCAATCTATGAACAAAATAATAGCAACCATAGCGCAGTTGGTCAAAATGTACCTACCTTACCAGTACTTTTTAACATTTTTTCTAGTTTTCTTTTTTTATTTATTTCTTTTTATAGGTTTTTGGTTCAATGTTTGGAGTTTGCAAGTCACCAATTGCATGATTTTGACAAGAAAAAACACGTGAAGACTTCTGGGAACTGTTGAAATGACCGAAGAGATAAATCCTCTTGAGTTTGTTGCTATTAAGCTTGGTAAGTTTGCCAGTTTTGTTTAAAAAAATATTCACCAGATATCTAGTCACTTACTTTTTGCTGGTGGAATGTGTTGTGAATTCCAATAAGTGAACATTTAAATTTTTCAGTTTAAAAAAGTGAATTTTAAGTTCATAAAATTTAAATGTCAAGGAATTCCTTGGATTCCAAAGAAAAAATGTTTAAAAAAGGATCAATATTCAATCCTAAACAAGCCCAAATTAAGTCTGATTATAAGTCAAACTTGCTGGAGACAATAATTACTATGCATGGTAAATTAAACCTAAAACTAGCAGAAACTAAATAAATGAGATCAAATTTATGACAAAATTAAGTTAAATTGAATTATACAGTTAAAATAGGAATAAATATACTACAAATGATTGCAAAGCACCCACTTTCTAAAAGTCTCAAACACCATAATGATATCTGTAATCGGTGAGGTGGCATTGGAAAGGTTATCTGTCCTTTTTGGGCACATTGAGCCACAAGTTAAATTAAATTCTAAAGTTAAAATAGAAATAAATATAGGCTACAACACAAATAATTGCAAAGCTCTCACTTCCTAAAAGTCCCAAACACCAGAACGATATCTGTAATAGGAGAGGTGGCATACGAGGGGTTGTCTCTCCTTTTTGGGCACATTGGGGCACAAGTTAAATTAAATTCTAAAGTTAAGATAGAAATAAAAATAAAAAACAAATAATTGCAAAGCTCCCACTTCATAAAAGTCCAAAACACCACAACAATATCTGTAATGGGGGAGGTGGCATAGGAAAGGTTATTTGTCCATTTTTGTGGACTAACTGTGGAAATAGGAAATCTGTTCCATTTTGTTTCCAGTATAGTAAGTTGTGCTTGATTTTGTGCTCAAATATTGGTTAAAAAAGATTGGAGGACAAGGGGTGTCAAAGGGGAAGTATCAACGCTTTGAACTTTCTATACTTCAGTCTCATAGGTTTTTTCCATTTAAAACCAGTTATGCCTAAGTAAGAGACTACTAAAATCATCATGTTGTTGACAATACTCCCAAAATGAACCCCAAATCGGGTAAAATAAAATAGTCCCTGAGCATATTATCCTGCTCAGTCTGAAGGAGACCCATTTGAAATTTTTTCAAGTGGAGAGTGAAAGGTTGATTAATTATAACAGGGTACGAAGCAACCAAGGCCTTGTTCAGGGGCGGAGTGAGTTGGTTGGGTATTTAGATCCCCCCTCCCCGAAATTTTTGTCCGACTCATAAAAATGTAACAAAAATGAATAAAAAACAAATGTTTGTTGTGATTTTTAAAGTTTTTCTTTTTGTAACCCCCCCCCCCCCCGGAAACAAATCCTGATTACGTTCTTGCAAGCAACTCAAGTCAGATAGTGGCCCATGGGATTTATACAAAACACCCTAAAGTCTTGAGTTCTTGGTAAATCCAAAATGGGAAACCAGAGCAGAACTGTTTAGTGAATCAGATGACAAATGAGCTAAGCTAAAGCTGTGGTATTATAGCCATGCTGTTGAAAGATGTGCTAGATCCAATATTCTCAGTGATTTAGTATAAAAGCAAGCTAAATCTTGATTTGGTAAAAAAAAAAAAAAACACTAAAAATAGTTACAATTAATTTCTTTTCAATTTAAAATTTGGCTTGATTGTTACTTTAATTCTTCTTCTTTTTGGGTTTCCGTTTAATTTTTCATTGAGTATTCTGCTATTCTCAAATTTGAATTGTCAAACAACTTTTTTAAAGTTGGTTTTAAGCCTCCACGTTGCTTTTTACTTTATTTGAAAACATTTTCCTGCAAACCCGTGAAGAAAAATTGAAAAATGACAAGGAAGCTCATGAAAAGGCTTTTTGGGTTGGGGCTGAATTTATAGAGTTAGTTTTTGGAGGCTTTCATTAGAATGCTCATTTGAACTGAAATATAAAGCTCTAGTGCAGGTTTCAAATAATGGAAAGGATATATCCTCCACAAAGGGATGATTTCTACTATTTAGTACTGAAAAATTTAATACTTGAAAATGCTGTTGCTGAATTCTTCTGTTTTCAAAGATCATGCTATTGTTTGGTAGTGTATTTGTTCTAATTAGAAATTAATTCATTGATATATATATATATATATATATATATATATATATATATATATATATATATATATATATATATATATATATATATATATATATATATATATATATATATATATATATATATATATATATATATATATATATATATATATATATATATATATATATATATATATATATATATATATATATATATATATATATATATATATATATATATATATATATATATATATATATATATATATATATATATATATATATATATATATATATATATATATATATATATATATATATATATATATATATATATATTGTCATGTAACCTCTCTTCGTTTAGGCAAATTTGTTTGGGATTACAACACTCTTCTTGCTGCAGATACGGTAGTATCCAGTGCTGTGATTTTTTATATAATCATAAAACTGTGGTGAAAAACAGATTTTATTTTAAAGATTAAGAGATTGGGTTGGTGGCAGTCTATTCGATATTTGGGATAAGTATGAATATGATATCACAGAAAGACAATAATTGCTTTTATTATTACTTTTTGAGTGGCATGATTGTAACTGAGTCCCAGTGAAGTTACTATTCTGAAGAAGTCTTACTTGTAACTAATATTTGGAATTGCCATTGGCTACAGATTTTTCATTTGAAAAGAACCAGTTTAATGAATGTCTTAAGAAGAGATTAAAAACTTCTTATTTCCGTCACGCTAATATTAATCAATGCTAGTTAGATTGCTATATATATGTCCATATGTATATATATCTTTCTTTTTTTTAGAAGTCGAAGCTGAGGATGAGATCTCTGGAATTACTGATTTCAATTCCCAACCTGATTATAATGATACCCTCAAGACCAAATTTTTGCTTTCAGAGCCTGCGGAAAGCCCTAAGTTTGATTTATACGAAATGGCTTTAAATGATCCAGGTATATTTCCATGTATTAAAACAAGTAAATTCTATTGATTCTAATTGAATAGTATGTTTTATACGTTAAGGAAATACACCTATTATCATAGGTGGCATGATAGTGTTCCATAAGTAAAGAGCAATATGGGGACAAAGTATTAATGGTATTATGTTTTCTTCAGTTCACTTGTTTTTGTTTTTCTTGGAATCGTTTTTCAGAAGTAACAGTCGTGTTTTACAGTGATGATAAATTGTTTTTGGAAGCAAAAATTCTGTTTTATAAGCTTTAAAGGGAGACATTCTTTTTGATGTTTCCTTAGAATTTCTGAAAGCTTGTATAATTTTTAGATCCATAATGATTTATAGTTTTATAATTTTGATCAATTATACACCTGAAATAAAAGTATTAGGAACTTGTTGAATCATCCTTTTTTTGCACAGAAAACTTACAAGTTTCAATCACTAACTTAGACTAATTGAGACAAAAGGATTTGTTAAAAAAAAATCCTAAAAAGTACATAAAAAGTAAATATGCATTCTCAACCACGAAATATATTCACGTGATGGTAGCTGAAATTATCGCTCACAAGTTTACATTTTATTATCAAATAGTCATAATGAATGTTTTAGACTCAAAATTGTGGAGCAGCTTTGGTATACAACACTCATCAATGACTTTCATGTGTTTCGCTAGTAGTTTGTCACTTATATTCCGTAAATGATATAAAATGAAGAAAAATCGAACAGTAAATGGAAGTGTACTACTGTACTTATGGTGTGTTGTTCTAAATGTGCTTTTTGAAAATACGAGCATGTTTATAAAAAGCTGCAAAAGCCAATAAATATCTGGTACAATGGAATATATAGTCTTCATGCTGTTCATGAGTGCTTTCTGTTTGTCTGAGAAGAAGACATATTTGAATCAATTCCTTAATAAACTTTGTAATTCAAAGTGGAAAAATATAAAATAAAAGTATATTTCAAATGCAAAATAGCCGAAACCAACTATCTGTATTACAACCTGTACAATGTTTTGAATATCTATTCTAGGTATCACTAATGCATCATCGCCCCTGACTGGCCCATTCGAACAAACAAATGATATTCCATGCATGCAAAATTTTTCAAATATACACTTTAAACAATGTACAGAGTCAAACTACAACGATGAGGCAGCAGTTAACACCACCGTTTATGATGAGTCCAATGTTTCAAACCGAGAGGACCCTGAGCCAGAGCCAAGAGACGTTGCAAGTGCTACGACCAAAATATTGCCTAGCAAAAAGCAGTTATATAAGTGCCCAGTGTGTAGCAAATATTACCAAAATGGTTTTTTGTCAATACATATGAGGATTCATACTAGGAAAAAGTTGGTTAATACCAAGAAAATATTTTATGAGTGTGATGCTTGTGATAAAACTTTTACCCAAAAGCAAAGTTTGGATGTTCATCAAAGAATCCACAGAGGTGAAAAACCTTACATGTGTGATGTGTGCAAGAAAAGATTCCGCACAAGTTCCGCATTAGTTCCGCACCAAAGAATTCATACTGGGGAGAAACCTTACATGTGCGATTTATGCAAGATGAATTTCCGTACAACTAGTCAGTTGTCCAAACACAAAAGAAAGTCATGCTTGAAAGTCATGGATCATACCAAAGAAATATCTTATGAGTGTGATACTTGTAATAAAACTTTTTCCTCAAAGGCTAATTTGGATATTCATCAAAGAATTCATAGAGGAGAAAAACCTTACATGTGTGATATTTGTAATAAAAATTTTTCCTCAAAGGCTAGTTTGGATGTTCATCAAAGAATTCATAGAGGGGAAAAACCTTACATGTGTGATGTATGTAATAAAAGAGTCCGCACAAGTAGCGCATTATCTGTACACCAAAGAAATCATGCTGCAGAAAAGCCTTTTGAATGTGACATTTGTAAGCACCGATTCAGCAGAAAAGATTATCTCACTGCCCACCAAAGAATTCACACTGGGGAGAAACCTTTCATGTGCGATATATGCAAGATTAGTTTCCGCTCAAATAGTCAGTTGTCTATACACAAAAGAAATTCATGCCGGGGGAAAACCTTTTGAATGTGGCATTTGTAAGAAACGATTCCTTGCTCATTTTGATTTATCTGAACACTACCGAATCCATACTGGGGAGACCTGCATTCATGGGATATATGCAAGAAAAGATTCCGAAAAAGCTCCACATTGTCTCAACGCCTAAGAACTCTTACAGGCTAAGGATTCTTTGAGTGTGACACTAGTAAGAAAAATTCATCCAAAAGTATCGTTCGTTTCGACATCAATGAACTAACTTTTTGGATAAAGCCGGAATTTTAATACCATTGAGAGCACAAGCGCTGCCTAAGTAGAGAGCAAAATGAGCTCTATGTTTTATTTTTTCACAATGCCACTTCGTATGGGAGTTGTCATAGAAACTTTGGAATGAGCTCATTCGATGGAGCATTGAAAGTTCTTGTATCCTTTGTAAAAGTCAAAAGTGGATAGAAGACGGCCATCTACCTCCCCTTGCCCTTTTAAATACCCTTTCCTTGCCTCATCACAGGCCCCCCAGAATAACAAGGCCCCTCAGAGCCCCTGGAGCAAGGGTTGTAAATCATGCGATCCTGAGAGGCATAGTAACCGGGTCTTTCAACTATACTGAACAAAATATCATTCTCAAAATTTAGATAGGTTGTCTTTGGGAGAGTGCCGAAAAAGGGGCACGGGAGGAGGGCTTTTCGTCTTCCAATCACTTACTCTTAAAGAGGCTCTAGAGTTTTAAATCGAATGAACCCTCCAAAGCTTCTGTTATAACTCCTGTCATACGAAGTGACATGGTGAAAAGAAAAAAAAAAAATAATACGTAAAGCACACTTCGCTCCTATCATCTGGGCAGTGGTAGATGCCTAGAATTTGTAGTTTTGGGCTCAAAGTGTCTGGCTTTTTAAGACATATCTTCCATGTTTTGTTTTTGAAAGATTTTTTTCAAATCCTGTGATATATTGAATAAACAGAAGCTTAAATATCTTACTTCTTATTGAATTTTGGAGCTATTGCGGACCTAGGTCTGAACTTCTTCTGATTTGGGCATATGGTCTGATGAAATTTTAAATGTCAAACTTATAGAATAAAGCTGCATCCATATTTAAGCAGTATTTTATATATATATATATATATATATATATATATATATATATATATATATATATATATATATATATATATATATATATATATATATATATATATATATATATATATATATATATATATATATATATATATATATATATATATATATATATATATATATATATATAGAGAGAGAGAGAGAGAGAGAGAGAGAGAGAGAGAGAGAGAGAGAGAGAGAGAGAGAGAAAGGTATTCAAAAAGAGAAAAAGGTATTCAAAAGGCCTATTGAATATCGGAACCTGCAATATTCATGCAGTGCATAATGCATTCCTGAAAGGGCTACAAGAACTCGGGGAGAAGTGCTCTGAAATGATCATTGCTGTTTACCACTTTTTCAGCAGATGACCAGCTCGCTCTGATGATTTCAGCGAGTGCTAATGGAAAGCTAAAGTTCCTCAGCATAAGTTTGTGAAGCACGTCCCCACGAGATGGTTCACCACACGAGAAGCAGCTAGCCGCTTGATCGAACAGTGGCCTGCATTGACAGAATATTTCCTAGAATTCGTGCCAAAGAAAAATAGTCTGAAGTACCTGATGTAAAATGCAAAATATTTGAAAATTGTAAGTTGGCTAAAAAAGCAAACAATGAAAGCCAAAATTGAGTTCATTATAAGCTCTGCAGCAATTTTCACCGCTTTTACTGGTGTATTTCAATGACAGGAGCCATTAATACATGTGGTACACTTTGAGCTGAGATGGTTATGCACAGTTCTTTTGGGGCAGATTGTGCCGGCTGATGATGTCAATCTCTGGATCCTCGGTAGTTTTGAAGGCTTAGATAGTACTGCAGATGTTTACCTACAGCAACCCTTGCGTAATGAATGGGTACTGGCTGCCCTGGATTCTTCGAAAGTTATTCTGAAAGACAGGACAAGTTTTTTTCCTGAGAATCAGGAAGCATATCAAAGCTGCTGTACAGTACCTGCGGATAAATTGCCCTGTGAACAACGAGTTTTTCCGAAGCCTTGCCTGCCTAAGCCCTCCCAGTCCAGATTGCCAAAGAGTTAGTTGTAGGGATATCCTCCACATCGCAAGAGAACTTCCATTCGAGACAGACCTCGAAAAAGTCCAGGGAGAATGATTGTTATTACAGTCAGATCCCGTGCCGCCACCCATGGAAAGTAATCGAATTAACAGCTATTGGCAAAAGATCCTAGAACTGAAGACACGATCTAGTGAAACCAAATATCAGTCCTTAGGTTGGATCATGGTCCGACCTAAATGAATGAATTGAAAAATTTTTTTTAAAAGGAAATGTCTGAGATTTTGTTTTGGGGGAGATGGGGCGATGAGAGAAGGGTGTCTGAGACTAGTTATAGTGTGGTACTGTGGCGTGAATTGTTTGCGGAGACCCGAATGAATGAGTTGAAATAAAATTTTTAGCAAAAAATGTCTGAAGTGTTTTGGGGGTGATGGGGAGATGCCAGAGGGGTGCTAGAGAGTAATTAGTGCTGTACTGTGGCGTGAATTGCTCGCGAAATCCAGAATGAATGACTTGAAGCAAAACTTTTATGGAAAAATGTCTGGAAATTGTTTTGGGGGAGATGGGGCGATGAGAGAGGGATGCTAGAGAGTAGTTATAGTGTGGTACTGTGGCGTGATTTGCTTGCGAAACCCCGAATGAATGACTTGAAGTAAAATTTTTAACGAAAAATGTCTGGAAAGTTTTGGGGGAGATGGGGCGATGACTGTGGGGTGCTAGAAAGTAGTTATAGTGCAGTACTGTGGACTGGATCGCTTGCAAAAACTCCAGTGAATGACTTGAAGTAAAGTTTTTAACAAGAAATGTCTAAAAGTGTTTTGGGGGCGATGACTGAGGGGTGTTAAAGAGTACCTATAGTGTGATACTGTGGCGTGAATTGCTTGCGAAAAATCCGAATGAATGACTTGAAATAAAATAAATAACAAGAAATGTCTAAAAAGTGTTTTGGGGGAGATAGGGGCGATGACAGACGTGTGTCACAGGGGGCAGTAATAGTATGGTAATATGAGGGCGAATTGCTTAGAGTGTCAAACACTAGTAAAGAAGAGGGGTTGCTCTGTTTTCGAAAATTTAGTATTTAATGGGATATTTTAGCTTATTTTCAGAGTGAGAAGATTGAAAATGTCTTAGGGGTTGAGGGTTGGTGTCATGTCGAGGGCTGGTGCTAGTGTGAAAATAGTGTCGTAGTGCCATTCCGCTCTGGGCCATAAGTATACTTTTTAGCGGTTTGGGTATCTACCCTTCTCTTAAGATGATCTTCCAAGCTCTCCCATTAGGTATCTTTGCTTAAGATACACATCGCCGTTAATACGCAGCACATGTGTGTGTGCCGTGATGGAGCCCCATGGGATCCTATTAGTCTAGCTTACGAGACACACTGGCATCATTCATGTTAGACTTGGTCATGGAAATTCTGGGAATCTTCCAGAAAAAACATGCACCAAATTCGCTAGGAATCATGCCACTAAAGAATAAATATTAGAACGTCTGGAATCTTGGATGGGTTGCCAGGGGTGTGAATTTTGCTAGTTTGACTCCTAAAAATTGCATCTATTATCAAGGCTCCCTCTGAAAATGATTGCTAGGTGAAGGCTGGAATCTATTGTTTGGGTATTTTTAAATATCCATACGTTTAACTCAAAGAAATGGATATTTTTGTTAAAAGTCTTTCAAATAATACCTCTTTATGTGGTTTAAATATACCACTAACATTAGCTCGCACGGGGGGTGCGGGGGAGGGGGTTTGGTGCCGTATGGTGATGGATGGGGGTGGTGCCATGGTGATGTGACGTGTTTCTTGGGGGCATCAGGATAGGCTTGGGTTGCAAAAACTTGAATCACATGATTTAAAGGCATAGTTTTTTATTAGGAAATACCTGAAACATTTCTTGGGGGAGATGTAGCATTGTCATGGAGGTGTTTAATATCATCCCTAATTTACCAAGGTGGTATGCATTGTCATTGACTAGTATACTCTAGAGCTTAAAGATAAGATGGGGGGTGTTAATTGGATTTTTTGCTAGAGGGGGATTTAAAGCTAACAATACTCAATGAAACGGTGTATTTCATTAACAGTCTTTCAATAATACCTTTTACTATGGCTTAAATATATCACTAATATCAGGTCATCCAGGGGGGGGGGGGGGTGTCACATGGGTAAATTGCCACGGCGGTGTGGAGTATTTTGTGGGACATTATGATTGGCTTTGGTTGCTAAAAATTGAATCACGGGATTTAAAGACATAATTTTTAATATGAAATGTTTGAAAAATGTCTTGGTGGAGATGATGTCTTGTAGGGGGTGGGGGAGCCATGTAATGTCATTGTTGGGGGTCGAACTACAGCTTAAAAGTTAGGGTGGAGACATTAAGTAATTTTTCCCATGGAAGAGTTGAAAATCTAACAGGTAGTAAAAGAAATGGATATTTTCCTTAAGAGCTCTTAATATGTCTTAAATTTACATCTAATATCAACGTTATTCCTCAGATTTTGCATGCGAGAGGGAGGGGGTGTAGTGTTGCAATAGTGTGAAATTTAAAAACCCACGTAAAGAAACCATACATTTTCGTTTTATCGTTATTAATATCTTGAGAGCAAATGTCTCCTGTAGTGTATCAAATTGGGAGAGTAACGCATCATTCTAACGAGTGCCGAAAAATGGGGAATCTTAGCTGTCACGCAATAGCTTATTTTTGGAACGTGGTTCCTGATACAAAATATTGGAAATGGCTTGATGGACGACTTGCTTGGGGCACTGTACCATTGGAAGGTATTGACCTTTCGAGTCCTGGCAGGGTCATAACTATAGGAAAAAAAAATATGAAAGGTGTTTTGAGTGAAAAAATGAAACGCCGAAAAAAGAAAATGTCTCGAGGCTTTTGGGCGAAATTATCTGGCAGTGATGGCTGTGCCGTCCATGCGTAAGATATGCTGACCTTACATAAAGTGTGTGCCGCCATTAAGTTAATGAAAAAAACGCCTTGGGGATTTCGGGCGAAAAAAGTACCACATGACAGTGTTGTACAATAATGACATAACGTTTGAGCTGTCATTATATTAAAAGCAGGTATTCCCCACCGGGTTCCTTTCGCAATGTACCTATCTCTCCGTTTGAAACGGAGTAAGTCGTGTAACGTCATTGGAGTGCAGAGGGGTGTGTCATTGAGTCTTGACAACTGTGTCCATTTAATAGAACCGGTATTCGTATTGTGTAGGTGTGACGGATTGAGGGTTTGGTAGCTCCACTTAGCTGACCCTTTAAAGGCGAGGGTGTGTCACATGGTGTAGCATGCGGTTGGAACGGGGCTGTGACGTCAGAGGGCATGCGCTTGAATTCTAGTGGAAAAGGAGTGACATGCGCTTGAAACTGGAGAGGACATGCGCTCGGAAGCAGAGTGGTCCCACTACTTCCAAATTCAAACTTCCAAACGTCATTTGAGTTTTATTGAATACTATACGTGTTTGAACAGTCCTGGGAAAGAAGTAATAAAATTAAACTGAATATTCAATCTATAGCCTATAATTATGCTAACTGCTAAAGCTCAGCAATTCAAAATTTTATTTCACTGTAATTTTATTTTAATGTCAATATTGTAAGTACAGAAGAATATATTTATAATTAAATTCGTTTTCAGTAAAGTACAAATGACGTAGTAGGCTTTAGCCTATGAGAGTTAGAGGAGGGAGAAGAGGGCTGTTGCCAAACTCTTGTTTGTAGTGATATTGGTTCATTTTAAATTTGATTCAAATAATATAATCTTAATTTTACTGGCTTTAAGATTTTTTGCTCATTTATATAAGTAACTGTTGTATGTTTGTTCCCTATGATTGTTTATTTAATTTATGTTCGTTTTTGGTTTGATTAATTCTTTAATAGTAATTTCTGTTCGTTTTGGGTTTGAATCATTAGAGAAATATATTTCTGTTCGCATTAAGTTTAATATTGCTTCCGAAACTTCTTTTTTGGAAAGTTTTTTTTCTTATTAATTTCTGTTCGTTTTTTATTGCCAAAGGTTCAAGTTTTTTAACATTCCCGTTTTCAACATTAAAGTTTTTTTTTCAATATCAAAGTTTTATCAAATATCCAAGCATTAAAGCGATTTTTTTCAACATTACAGTGTCGAAATTAAACATCCCCCTCAACATTCCCTAAAAGCAGTCACAAGTAGATTTAGTAGCAGCTGCAAGCAGTCGAAGTCACAGTTGCAAGTTGTCGCAGGTGGTAGTAGTCACATTTGTAGTCGCAATCAGTCTCATTTGCAGCGACACTAGTAGCAGTAGTAGTAGTGGTCTTTAAAATTTCAAGTTAATACCCTTACCCTTTCACAGATACGTCTGTTTGATAACTTGCATACAGATAGTTTCTTTTGATTTAGCTCAACATTTCCCAAAATTTTCAGGGAAATATCAACATTACCCTCAATACCCGTAGCCTTTTCGGACACACTAAGGACCAAACATCCCCCCCCCCTTTCCCAATGATAAGTCCAGCATGTAAAAAATTGACAGATTGTATAATGTGCATTCCTTGTCCCGGGGGCTGTGTGGACATAGCATCACCAGAGGCATAGATATTTGACTTTGGGACTATGTCGAATAAAACGATTTTTAAAAATCTCTATCAGTGTTAAAGGAAACATCTAGAAGGACAAGAGGAGGGGAGTCGCCTTTCTTTCCTTTGTCAAAATACCTATAAACACGCCATTGAAGCTTCAACTTAATACCCTCAGCCGTTCCCTAGATATTGCTGTAGTGTGCTTTTGACAACCCTCGTGCATATAGTATTCTTTAATTTTTGTTTGACAGCTCCCTAGACATTTTCTAAAAGTTTACGTTAATATTCTCAGCCTTTTTGGAGATTCAGGATCAAACATACACCCTTTCACTAATAACCAACCTTATATATGAACATTGGGCAATTATACAACTTACAACACTTGCCCCAGGGGTTCTGGGAGGTTACTTCGTCCCCGGAGGTTTTTGTTATTTGACTATTTTGCACAAGATGGCTAAACAAAATTTTGCTCAAATATCTTTGGAGGGAGGGCAGCTAAGAAGGAAATGGGAGGGGGACTGGTTAACCTCAGCTGTTTTGTAATATTGTACATACGACCTTTTGATAGACAGGATGCGCATAGTATTTTTAGATGTAGTGTAACATGTTCCTCAATATTTCCTGAAATTTCACCTTAATACCCTTTGAATCTCGAACGCACCTAGAATCAAACACACCCCTCTCCATTTCCAAATGATAAATCCTGCATTTAAAAAATACTGATTTGTATAATAAGTAATCCTTGGCCTGGGGGCTTTGGGGGGCATTGCATCTCAAGAGGCATAGTTATCACACCTTTCGACAGTTTTGAACAAAGTCGTATTTTAAAAATTTTGATTAGAGATGGGGAAAGGGAGCATCTAAACATGGCCAGATCTTTGACATCCCCAGAAATTTGTCAACTTAATACTCTCAGCTAGACACCGGCGCCGCGCCGGCAGATCGACCGAACGCCGCCGACGAGAGGCCCGGTCGAACGCCGCCGAAGTATCGTACCGCCGCCGGCGTTCCGAAGGCGCGCCGCCACCGGCAGAGGCGGCGGCGTTCGGTCGACTTTAAAGTAATTTTGCGGCAATTCTTTATTGCGTCAACTGCAAAGTCGGAGCTTTGCCTTCTCGTGTGGTTTATTATTTCGATTTTCCTGATTAGAAAGCAAGCAGGGCATCCACTATCCCCGAATTTTCGGGTGTTTCTCCAAAAAAAAGTTGGTTACCCGAATTCCCGAAAATCACGCAATTACGGTGCTAACCCTAGCGATTTATCACCTGTTACTTTCCCTGCCAAATATTGCTTTTCATGCCATAACTCATCACTACTCTGTTGTTCATTAATTTTTGTCTCTTTTTTTACTTTGCATAAAAACCAAACAGATGCAATATGCATTTGCAGATATTGCAATATACACAGTTCTTCATATGTTGTCAAAAAAAGTATCGTCTTTATGAAATGAGTTTAAATCATTTCGAATGCAGTTTCCCAATCGCTATTTCTTACATCATTCGAAGTCAAGAATTTTATTTTACAGTCGAATAGAATTATAGAACGCATTCACTACTATACAGCTTCAGCCTTCAGTTGGATTTTGAAATTGACAGCCGACAGATTGTTTCTACAGCTGAATTGTAAGTTTGCAGATTTTTTTTTGTTTGTTGTTTTTAGATAAAATTTTCTTAATGTTTAATACCCAATTTTTGAACGCATGATATAAAATACAATCTTCTTTCTTAAAACTTTTTACCCCCCCCCCCCCCACAAAAAGAACCTTGTTTTGAGACAAAATTTAGCTATAGACTAAGCTTGTACAAGCTATGTACAAGGTTAGGGAATTAAAGATCGAACCGGAAGTTACCCCAAAAATATGATTCATAAATAAATTGTAAATTATTGCTTATAGAGGGGGGGATGGGGGGCTATCATTTTTAAATGATGATACCTTTTTTTTTGAAAGCAGGGATTCCAAAAAGATAATTATTTTTTTCATTTAAAGCTGAGACAGAAGAAAATAATATCAAATTCCCTGGAAACCATTGAAATATTTTGATAGACTCAGGGCCCCTCATTAGGACTTGTTCATTGTTTTGGGTATTGTTGTGAAGCGTTATTTGTGGTATATGGGGGTTGTAGTCTTAGATGCCTTTATTCTCCCTTTATAGGGGAGATAAACTCTGGCCCTAAGGTAATTGAACTTTGGTAGCGTGCCTTAGGCTATGACCGAACTAATGAGGCGTACCAACTGAGTATGTTCGAGAGGCTAAAAATAGATCGTAGAGAGTTCGTCTAAAATACAATACTTTTATTCATTTACCATATAATCAAATCAGATATATTCTGGCTACTGGGACTGGCTGTCCCAAGTAGCCCACAAGTCTCAATAAAACAACAATAAAATATAGATAAGATACTTAGACACTTACGGTTATAAGACAAAGTCCAAGGTATTTCTAATGAGAAAACAAACGGGCAGAGGTTCACCCGGCAAGTCAAAAAGTCTGCCTTCAGTCCCAAAAATCGGGGTATATATATGAAAAACCTAACCACGTCCTTCCGGTAAATTGACGCATTTAGCCAGGAAATTGGTTATTGAGAAAGTTCCCTCCAAGCCCACACATTCCACGATTTGTATCCTTATCTTAAAAAGTATTATTTTGAAAACTTTATATTTGCGTCATATATAGTTTTACTAATTTAATAATTAACTAAATAAGAAAGCTTTACCACAATACTCCCCATTTAAAGAAGAATTGTCCCAATTCTCAATATTTTACTTTTAAAACAACTTAATTTCGTTTAAAGCTATTATACTGACATCTTTGGGTCATTATGTGCATATACTCTCAATGGGTTTCCTTAGGGTTATGTTTCTGGGCCAATATTGGACATGTTCCTTTTTTTTGTCGAAGGATTTCAAATTGAAATTTTTCCTTGTTTCTCTTTTTCTCTGTCTCTAGGACTGACAATTACTCTTTTACCCTCTTCATATGCATCTTCTGTTTTAACTTAACCCCAAGTGGCTTAAACATAATATTAATAGTTTTGCTAAAATTAAATTTCAAGTAATATTAGACAAGTTTATGAATTATTTGAGTTTAAATTTAATTCCCCTTAATAATTTAATTTATCTGTGTGACGTGGCTGATATATCGTGGTTGATATTACCGTGTGGTTGATATTTCCGTTTACATTTCGTTTTAGAAATGCCTTGGGTAAATTACATATAACAATTTGTTTTGTAACCACAGATTTCTTTAAACACAACACTTTACATTTTCTTCACATTTTACATTAACTTAATGAATGTTTAGGCTATAAGCCATTTGCTTATACATCTTAAGCATTGAAAATTACAGATTTAAATTCACTTGTCAGTCAATAAGTTGGTAGTAAATTCTCACTTATTATTGGATTCTGTTGACATTGATTTCGGACAAGGTAAACGTTTCGGTCCTGGATAGAAAGATTATCTTGGGCTATGCTAACTACAAGCTCTTGCAATGCACCAGAAATTGGTTGATATCAGCATCATACATGAACCAAAATTGGCTGAAGTTGCATCCAAATTTGGTTGGTATTGGCAAAAATTAACCAAAAATAGGTTGTAAAAAAAAACTAGGACTGTGATCTAAAGAATAAAATTTATATCAGCATACAAACAAATCATTAACGTTTGTATACATAAGGAAAAAAAATCACACAATAATATACACAAATAATTTTTTTTTTGTTAAGTAAGGGGCTAATTATTTTCTTACTCGTTTTCTAAACACAATGTCCCGCTAAAATAGAAACATTCCGTTTCTGGTTTATTTTAATTGGATTTATATTCTTTACTTATTAAAATTAGCATTAATTATTAGACACTTAAAATACCATATTAAACCCTCATATCTTCGTATACATCAATACATTCAATAGTTAATTACTTTAATTACTTTCTCCGCTTTTTTTAATCACTCCAAAAATAATATCCCGGTCAAATTGAAACATTGTGTTCCTTGCTGGATTATTCTTTCAAAATTAAATATTAAACTGATTAATCTACAATAAAAAATTATATTAATACTTTGACTCGAGGTCAAACATTTACATATAACATTGCATCACTAGTTAAAATTTAAAGTAAATTAAAAACTTAGTATATACACAAGTAATGTGTAATAAACTTACACAAGCATTGTTAAGTAACAAAACTTAGATACAACATTTATCAAAAAATACATTTGGTTAAAGTTTCAAAAGTTATTTTAAAATACTATATAGTAATTTAAATATACACAAAGCATTTTTTTTCAAAGTAAATTTCTCAAAAAGGAACACTAAAATGTGTTATAACTCTTTTTTTCAATTAGCAAAACGCTCAAAATACCAATTTAATTACAATCAAAAGTATTACTCTGTCACAGCAAAGAATTCGCTTCACTACTTATCGTAATTTTTTACTTTCATATTTATGCACTCGTAGTGCCAACCGTTGTCTGGGGTTGCAGATAAAAGTTCTTCTTTTTTTTTTTGAAATTAATTAATTTCTTTGCGAGAGATTATGGTTTCGTGCAGAAAGGGGTTCTTACATCCTTCCCTCTGGGGCTTGATGTTTCCTATAATACCTATATCTAAAAACATATATAATTATATGTTTTTAAACATATAATTATATGCTTTACCACAGTATTTTGCGATTTCTCATAGGCTAATGGCCTAATTTGGCTTTTGGTGTGCTTCCTTTTAATTAGATTCTTTGGATCTTATTGAATGCCACGGCGAATCTATAACTCAGCTTTCCAGTAATTTGAGGTCTATCTGAATAATTTTGACATTTTTTTGTTGTCTTTGTACCCCTTTACTCGTACCCGCAATTTTTTTTTCAAGTATCACTAAGCTGTTTAACGTTATTTTGCGTGTTTGTTTGAACCAAATAGTGACCTAGTTAATTGTTAAGTAAATTATTTTTCTAATGAAAGCTGAGACGTTATCCTATCAAGGTGTTATCCAGAGGGGGGGGGGGGGAGGTATTACATTTAAATGATAATATCTCTAAATTTTTTTATTGAAAGCGGGGATCCAAAACAGTTAATTTTGTTTTAATTTAAAGCAGAAAAGGCATCCTATCAAGGTGGTATCCAGAGGAGGGGAGGGGTAGTGAGCTATCATATTTAAATGATAATACCTTAATATTTTTTTAAAGCAGGAGTGCCAATAAGTTAATTATCTTTTTATTTAAAGCAGAGACGGTACCCTATCAAGAGGGTATCCAGAGGGAGGGGGGTAGGGAGCTATTATATTTAAGTGATAGTACCTTGATTTTTTTTACTGAAAGCAGGGATGCCAAAAAGTTGAAAAGTTGACAAAAATTAACAAGATTTTAATGAGTTATACTTGATACAGCACTTGCATGGTTTTATCATCCAAAGGGAAAGGGACATATGCGCCCAACCCGTTTTTTTCTTATTGATGAAACGGGTTTACTTTGAAAACATTCATTCACAAGTACCAGGCAGATTTACACTAAAACCAATTGGTGTGACGAAAGCGATATCGACATCCCTACCTAACGTTGCGCTCGAGTGACAATGGCGCCCTTGGTCCAGTGCCCAAGTTACATTAAAAGGCCAAGTCATAATAAAAGCTTTCAATTTGGGAGGTTCAAGGAGGGGTCTTTGACAGTCTTATGACCTCAGGGTACTAGATGTTGCAACGCTCTTAGGTATCTACAGTGGTTTAAAAAATTCGATCACCCCACAAATGATTACCAAAAATATGCACAAATATAACAAATGTAACATTTGGAATATTATAACACTTTTTTCAAAGCTTTGAAGAAAAGCAAAAAAGGCTAAATACCCCTAACTACGCTTGAAAGCTATTTTAAAAAGAAACTCTTTGGAGATTTCCATGGAAATGACTATAGCAGAAGCTTTGAGCCTGGGTGGGAATCAGAGAAGTCTTTGAGTATTTTGACCACAGGTGACTTATTGTTGCGACTTTCTTAAATTTGGTGATTTTTGTGAGCATTTGGAAGTCAAAGCTTAAACTCAATAACTGATGTCCTAACATTTTGCTTGGATTAAAAGTGACGAACTAGGAACAAAATCTCAACATCTTCCTGGAGCTACTTCAGTCTGCATATTATTTCATTTAATTACATTTAAACGGATGAGCTTTTCATTTTTTACCTAAGAAAATAGCTGGCACTTCCTTTTTCTTCATACCGAATAAACCATTATATTCGTACCGAATAAACCATTCATTTTTCTTCATACCGAATAAACCATTATATTCGGCTAATAAACCGAATAAACAAGTGTTTGTAATTTCATTGTAATTGAAGTATTCTCATGTGAAGCGTTCATCATGTATTTTTCAATTTGATAAATTTACTCCTTTTAGATACAGTTTATAATTTGACTGATATAAGGTATTTATCATTTTATAATTTGGAATTAATCCCCAAAAGAAAAAATGAATAATATCCAAAAGAGCAGCCAAAAGCAATAAAAAAGCAGCAGTTCAGCCTTAGCCTACATGACATATATTGTATAAAGAAGCCAAAAAAAACTTTAAAATGCATTTTTTTTGTTATTGAAAGTTGTTATTAAAAACCAGTTTCGTAGATCGTAGTTAGAATTATGTATAAAAATCGGAAGAAGAGCTGCTGTTTAATTTTTAAATTACATGAATTGTGAGCCCACCCCCGAAAGTTACTTTTCCCCGTTGAATTGGGGTCAATATGCTAGTTATGATCCTTAACAGCATCTTTCGCGGTAAGAGCACCCCTAAAAACCCAACAAACTGCCCCCTTTTCTAGTGCCCGTTGCTCATTATCTGATAATGACATAGGGTAGTTGGTGTGACGCAATAGCGAAATAGATTTATTTGCTGTTTTTATTAAACGCGCCAATAATTTTTCCATGCTACCCTCCTCATCCATAGTCTCAAAAAACTCTTCCAATTGCATTTTATTGTTGGAATCGCGTTGGGCATGGGCATAGGAACACGCTACGAGTTTGTGTTCCTTGACTATATTTGGCCTTGATGGGTCCGATACCTTCAACAGTCTTGCTTCACAATCCAAAGATACTTTATCAATCTGCAACAGGGAATTTTGGAAATTTTGAAATTGTAAAGTAGCTTTGTCTCCTGCCGGCATTTCTATCCTTTGATTGCCATGCAGTTTGCAATATTTCATATGATCTGTGAATGTTCTTTCAGTTGTAAATGGGGAAAGACACAAGGGACAATAGCGACGTTCCCCTTTCTTCACGCTTTGAGAAAAGAGTCGACATATTGCCGTAACGGAGAAAAAATTACCGTATGAGTTTATATCTTTGGGAGGCTCATAGACAATCCAACCCCAATTTATAACATTATCTACCAACGGTGTTCTGACTGAATATAAACCTCTTTTTTATTTGGTTTCTTTCCCCCATTTACAAATTCCGTGTCATACTGAAGCACAACCACCCCAACCCCAGATTTTCATTTGCTTTTTCAAACATGGTTATTTCTTTTAAGGACACCGGATAATTTCCCTCTAAACAATCAAAATTTACTTTAGGGAAATGGTCTCCACCATTACGTGCAAGTCTGCCGAGATTTTTCATTGTTGAATCACTTTTTAATGTTTTATGATCTGCTGCTAAAAATGCATATTTAACATTGCAACCCCGTTTGAAAATTAAAACCCTGAACCCCCCTGTAGCCGACAAATCTGGGTGGCATTGTATTCGCCGACTCCCCGCCCCCTTAAAATAAAGTTTTTTTTAATCTACTGAGATTCAGATCCATATATTCAATGTATAAAATTGTGGACCCGCATTTCTTCTCGTTAAATGCGTCCAAAGTTGATATTAATTTATTGACCCAATTGAAAAAAATTACCCTCAAATTCATTTAGGCCAGGGTAGAAAGTTTGGTTGCCGGTTGAAAAATGAAAATAAAAAATGTCTCCTGACGTCTCTTTTTGTCAATAAACTTTTTTTGATTGACTGATGCCTTAATCCCTCCCTGACCGCCCAAGTTCTGAATCTGAATCTCAATAAGTGCTCGAATTCGGTCGATGTTGGTATGAAGAATATTGACAAGGTCTGTTAAAATGGAACCCCCGTCAACCGAGTTTTCCTCAGGAGGATTAAAATCTACCCTATGTGTTTGTAAGTGTCCTAGAGCAGATTCTAACAGATAAAATTCACGTAGTTCTGGGGATGCGACAGTACTTTCATGTCCTGCACCTATTTGCACAGGACCTAATTCACTAATAATAAAATAATCGTCAAAAATGTCCTCGGAAAAATCTGACCAAACAATTTCTATTAGGCCATTCATCTATTCTGTCGTAAACAGATATTTCGTGGGACTACTAATCGAAATCCCCTCACTAACATCTTCTGATTGTTCCGATGAAGGTTAATAATTACGCATTAAATGCAGAATTCCTGGGCCAGGGAAGGTAGTTGTTTTTGTAGCTTTACCCTGAACCTAAAATGAATGGATTGATTTTTTTTCTCAGAGGAAAAGTTTTATCACAATTATAACACGCTATTTATTTTTTTCTTAGTTGAATTTGTATTCATATTATTTATCAAACAAATGTTTTTTTTTGTTTTTTTTCCAAATTGGATTTGTATTCATATTATTTATCAAATATTTTTTTTTAATTGGATTTGTATTCGTATTATTATTTATCAAACAAATGCATAATAAATTAAAGCTTGTGCTTATAGCATTATTTATAGAACAAGTGCATAATAAATTACGAAATTTGTTAATAGCATACACACACACACACACACACACGCACATACACACGCACGCACACACACATGAGGAGAAAAATAAATTAGATTTTTTGTTACGTTTCCAACGGAAGAGCTGGCCATTGTTTTTACGACGGGTCCATTGTTATCAAGGGGGTAGAATGGAATTATTAAGGATTTTGAATACTCTCCACCATAGCCAGTAAATCGTCTAATATTGAAATATCCAAATGTCCAGGAGACTGCATGCCACCTTCCTCTAAAATAGCTTAAAAATTGAAATCCTCATTCCTTGCTCTTTTTTCTGATGAATGTACTTTGTCCTAGAATATGGACCCAGTTATATTGATTGTGATAATGCATATATTAATTTCTACAACTTACACACACAAGAAAAGAGGGAGGTCATACACGCCGAGTGTAATAGGTACCCACTACTGATATTCTTCACAATTGTAGAAAGAGTGATCGTATAAGTTTCGTAGGGGGACTCTTTGGATTGGTAATTGTAATTTCTATTGTCTTTTTTAAGATTCAGAGTGATTGGAGGGTAAACACCCCTCCCCCTGCCTCCTGCCCCATTAATTTCCTAAATATATCTAATCAAAATTTTGAGATATCCCTACTTTCAGTTAGAAGGTGAGAAAATTTTGTGTCTTTTTGACAACCCCCCCCCCCCATACTTTGGAAGTTGTTTTCTCCATATGTTGAGGAAGAGGGGGGGGGGTGCATTGCTCATATGCGTAATAATTTCTGTTCGTTTTTTTATTGTTGTCATAGTAACTTCAAAAAAATATTCATTTGACTGGAAATTGAAAGGACTTTCAAGTTGCCAAAAGTGATTGGAGGGTAAACCCCCCTGCCTCCTGCCCCATTAATTTCCGAAATATATCTAATCGAAATTTTGAGATAACCCTATTTTCAGTTAGAAGGTAAGGAAATTTTGTTTCTTTTTGACAACCCCCCATACTCTGGAAGTTGTTTTCTCCATATGTTGAGGAACTTCAAAAAAATAATCATTTGACTGGAAATTGAAAGGGCTTTGAAGTTGCCTAAAGTGATTGGAGGGTAAACCCCCCTCTCCCCTGCCTCCTGTCCCATTAATTCCCTAATTATATCTAATCAAAATTTTGAGATAGCCCTATTTTCAGTTAGAAGGTGAAGAAATTTTGCGTTTTTTTGACAACCCCCCCCCCATACTATGGAAGTTGTTTTCTCCATTTGTTGAGGGGGGAGGGGTGCATTGCTCATATGCTTAATAATTTCCGTTCGTTTTTTTTAAATTTACATAAAGTTGACACGGAAAAAAAGACATATCGAAAACTTTTGCGTTTGCGCTTGATCAAGTATTAATTTGAAGATTCTGAGCACAACCGTGGCATGAATCGGTTGAATAATTGCAGTTTCTTCACGCATTTAGGGCATAAAATGATAAATTATGTAGTAACTCCCGTAAATGATAGATTTGTAATGAAGCAAACAACTCAATTAGACATTTTCACGCGTAGATAGATAATATGTTACACTCCGACAAATATACCATATTGTTTTTACATTATTTTTTGTAACTGTTTACGGAAGTGTCAATGTGCTGCAATTGAACAAAAAAGCATATATATATTCACAAGAAGATTTAAAAAATATATTAGTAACACAATGAATACATTGGAAGCGACTTCATTGGAACTGTCTTCATCAATTGAGCAAATAGTAAGTTCTCTTTCTTTCTCTTTCTCTCTCTCCCGCGTTCATTTTTGTCTTTATGAAATTTGAAAGATAAAAAAATGTACTAAAAATTCTCTTTTTCTTTTTTGCATATTAATAGTAACACTGAAATATTTATTGGAAAAACCGGAAAATTCATTTGTACAATTTACATTCTTTATAAGCAAAAATAGGAATACTTCTAGGTTTTGTTTGTATATGGTTCTCACATCTACTTATCGAATAGAAGTCAATGTGTGATCAAATAGTAAGTTCTCTCTCTCTCTGTGTCTCTCTCTCTCTCGCTTTCTCTCTCTCTCTCAATTCTATTTTTGTCTAAATGAAATTTAAAAGATAAAAAAAATTGTACTAAAAATTTTATTTTTATTTTTGTATATTAATAGTAACACTGACATATTTATTGGAAAATCCGGAAACTTAAAAGCAAAATAATGTGCCCCCCTAGACTCTAAAATAAACAATCAGATCATTCAAAACCTAGTGAAAATATTGTATTATAGGAGCAAAATTGGACTGATGGTCAAGACATTTGGGCAGAGTTGGGATGCTACAACGAAATTGAAGACGAGGAGCTGTTAATGGCAGTGGAAACAGAAAAGAAAAACGAGAAACGATTAATTGTAGTGGAAACAGAAAAGAAAATGAGGAGCTATTAATTGTAGTGGGAACAGAAAAGACAAATGAGGACCTATTAATTGCAGCGGAAGCTATTAAGGTGGAAAGATGGAAGAAGAAGAAATTACTATTATAGAAGATGATAATGTAATTTATTTAAAAACAGTGACATATGTCGATTTGGAATAGTTTTTTGTTTGTTTTTTTTAATAAAATGGTGGAATAAAAAAATCCTAGCATCAAATCAATGATAACTCACATCTTTATCATCAGCAGTTAAATCATCAATATTTCTTTTGTCTGACATAATTGTTTCTTCACTGAACACAGTTGAACTTATGGCTTTACAAAATCTTACAAGACTATTTACATCCATACTCAAGGCCAAAGAAATCTTTTATGTAAGAGTTAAGGGACTCAAGAGCGCTCCCTAATGTTCAAAACCACATTATGCAAGAGTGCCTTAGGGGTAGAGAATGACGTATATAATGGTCATTCAATCTCAAGAGTGCCCTATGGGATGACCCAGATAAAGTTTGTTCAAGCTACTTACTCGATACTTACTCTCTTTGAAAGATGGGTCAATGCAAATCCATACGACATTGCGAGGGGATAGTCACTCTCTTTGAAAAAGTGTAGAGGTCCATGCAAATCCATACGACATTGCGAGGGGATACTCACTCTCTTTGAAGGGTGTAGAGGCTGACCTAGATAAAGGTCATTCAACCCCAAGAGTGCCCAAGGGGATAGCCTTGACACATGCCTTGGAAAGGTGCCAAGGAACATAAGGCAAGCAAATAGCACGGCAAGGAACATAAGGCAAGCAAAGTATAAGGTACCAATCTACTGCCATTGTAAAACCCATTTCCAATCAAATAAACCCTCTTTGAAGTTTATACGAGCACCCCTTTAATAAGAATCATGCATGTCTTCAGGGCATAATTTAGAATGCCTTCCTCTGGGCCCTGGGGGTTTTATCGGCTCCGAATTTTTTCTTATCCGACCTTTAAACTATTTTTAACAAAACGTCTATCTCAAAATTTTCAACAAATAAGTTTGAAAAAAGAAGGCCTGGGAGAGGGGGGCTAGTTGCCCTAGTATCTCTTTTTACTCTTAAAAAGTGAACTCAAACTTTCAATTTGCGATCAAATGAGCCCTCTCTGAAGTTTGTACGAGCATCCCTTTCATAAGAACCATATATACCCCAGGGCATAACTTACAACGCCTGCCCCAAGTCCTGGGGGGTTTTTCAACACCTTAGTTTTTGTTATCTGACTTGTTTTTGTTATCTGAATTATGAGCAGTTTCTAAAAAAATGGTTATCTCAAAATTTTTATCAGATGCACTAGGGGAAAAAGGGCATGGAGGGGCTAGTTGCCCCCAGTCTCTTTTGACTCTCAAAAACTGAACTAGAACTTTCAATTTCCCATCAAATGAGCCCTCTCTGGAGTTTTTATGACCATCCCTTCCATAACAACCATATATGCCCCTTGACATTACTTAAAACGCTTGTCCCAGGCCCTGAGGAATTTTGTCGACCCCGGAGTTTTCGTTATATAATTTATGAACTATTTAAAAAAATTGCTATATCAAAGTTCTTATCGAATGGGTTTAAGGAAAATAGGGCGTGGAGGGAGTGGGGCTAGTTGCCCTCTGATCTCTTTTGACTCTTAAAAACGTGCACTAGACTTTTCAGTTTCCAATCAAATGAGCCCTCTCTGAAGTTTATACGGTTATCCCTTTCATAAGAACCATATATGCCTCTTTGACATAACTTACAACTCCTTCCCCCGGGCCGTGGAGGGTTGTGTCGACACCGGATTGTTTGTTATCTGACCTATAAACTATTTAAACGATGACTATCTCAAAATTTGTATCGGATGGGTTTGGGCAAAAAAGGGCGTTGGGTACTAGTTACATATTGATCTCTTTTGAGTCTTAAAAAGTGAATTGGAACTTTTAGTTTCCATTCAAATGAGCTCTCTAAAGTTTAAACGAACATCCCTTCCTTAAGAACCATACATGCCCCCAGGGCATAACTTTTTCTGATAACGTTTTCACATTCTCCTCCACAGGGCTAACTTAGCTTGCAAACTTCCTCTATAGCTTTCTGCATCAAAATACCCAAAATTAGTCAGAGTATTCCACATATCCTTTGTTTTTTGTTCTTTGAGGTAAATAGAGTGCTGATGAAGTAGGTATTGCAGTGTCTCCAGTAATTTCCCGTGATTGAGAAATCGCTGACGGAACTGCTTCAGAAAGTAGTCCATAAATAGGATGAACACAGAAAGTCGGTAATACGTATCAGGATCCTCTTACACTGTTGTGTCATTATCTCAATATATTTGTTTTGGGGCTCATCTTGGCATTAATGCTGATTTCAATATGTTGACCCAGTTCAGTTACTTCAGTAAAAAGTGGATGAAACATAGCTTCGCTCCTCTCTCTTATGTCTCTAGTTTCGGTCTTAAAATCGTCAATGTTTGAGAAAGTATACAAGATCTATAGTTTCTGATTGCAAAGATTACGAGAAATTGCTTGACAGACTAAAAACTTGACTGCCAGTAATCAAAGCTACAACTAAACTGCATCTCTCATACGCTTCTAGTAAAGAATAAGCTCTGCTTGAATATTCAGATTCTGAATCAGGATGTTCTTGAATTTCCCTCATAGTCTTACAGATAATAATGAACATCTTCTTAAATTTCTGTTCTTCCATGCAAGTTTTATAAGCTTCTGGTTTGTTGTTATTGTGGTTTATATTTTTTAAAAAACCTTTTTTTTTCTCTCTAAACGAAATGATTGCTATTAAGTGCTCCACCTATCTAATCTTGCGATATTGTTTCAATCTTGTTCTTTTCGTCCCTATGATAGTATTACTTTTTAAAACAATTTGTTTGAAAATTACAGAGCATTTGGGTGAAATTCTAAAGGAATTATTAACATCTTTCAAACTTTCTAGACAATTTCTTATATCAAGCATGCTGTACGAGTGACAGAGCTTAGTGTAAAGAGTGACTTGAAAAGTGAACATAGACTGCATGGGGAAAACTTTCACGGGCCGTTGCAGCACAAACTCGAAACTGGCCGCTCATAGATAAAGCTCCATCATAACCTAGCCCCCTTAAATAATTTAAATTGACTCCCATTTCACCTATGGTTTGTATCAACCAACTAAGGTGTGCAATAAACCAACTTTAGGGGAATAATAACATGTAATATTGTATGTGTATATAATGAAGAATAAAACTTATCTTATCTTATCCGTTTGTTTTTAAAAAGTCCAGGGGCGTTGTTTCAGGGGGGGGGGGGAATTGTCCCTTCAAAAATTTGAAGAAAAACTATTGTATTCCCCATGCCCCTTGACTCTCTAGATATGAACCCCTCCCCAATAAAAATGCTGGAGCTACTCCTCTGAAAAAGTCTATAATCGTTGATTTCTTTTTTGACATGATGGACGACTAATAACAAACAGGGGCGTAGACTTCTATATATACACTGAAAAAACACACGCGTGATTTAAATGGAGATAAACGATCTTAGGAGCCCGAGGTTATAACAGCATGTGGCTTACTTGGTGGCAGCCTGGCATTTTTCCCAAGTGCATTTTCATAAAAAAAAATTATTGTGTGGATACCGTCATGCATTATCTACTTCTTGTGCTTACATTACTCTATATCAGTTGGATTAAAACCCATAATGACTTTGGTTAGTTTTTAAGACACTTTTATTTAAAATTTTATTTTGTAAAATGAATGAATCATTAGTTTTGTTATCCTCGTCACAAAAAGATTTACGGTGTACATTATCCTTTCGTATTAGTCAAGATCTAGAAGAATCTCGATCCTTCAGGAAAAAGTTTCTGAATTTCGGGGGGGGGGTGTGTCCCTTTTATCCGCCCTGGGTCCACCCCCTACGTTTGAGGACCCATCTTTGGTATACCTTATAATGTAATTTTTAATTGTGTAAATTCAATGCTTAAAAACCTAACGGGCCTGCTCGGAAAAATCCTCAAGGGCATCCTCCAAAACGCAGGTGTTAGTGTTTTTCTTCAAGATGTTTTTCTTCAAGATTAAAAAAATTCTTCAAGACTTTTCTTCGAAATATTTTTCTTCAAGATTTTTTCTTCTTCGAGACTTTTTTTTCTTCAAGATTTTTTTTTAAAAGTATTTTTCTTAAAGATATTTTCTTCAAGATGTTTCTTTTTTCTTCGATATGATGTTTTTCTTCGAGATCTTTCCTCAAGACATTTCCCAAGCCGCTTACGCAAGACTTGTCTGACATCAAAGGTTTTGTCCGGTGTAGGATTTCCAATGGAACGAAGCGTTAGTCAATTGAGCCAACAAGTCATGAGCCAAAAATATTTTATTTTTTTTAACAATAAAAGGCCCCTTTTCTTAGCACTAAGATCTTACATCTAAGATTGTACATCTTTCTGCAAAGATTATCGTTTTTTAACTCATCTTTGTTCTAAGATCTTACAGCTCACTGATGTTAGCAAAAAGTGTGAAGACCACCACTGTTCTGCCATATAGAACAATGATGAGAGAACTTTGATGATCTACTCATCATTGTTCTCAGACTGCTGATCAGAGCAGTATGATGAAAGACGTTTGCACAAAAATGAACAAAGATGTAAGGTCTTTGTTCAAAGATTTCACGTTTAAGCGTTTTCTGACAAAAGATTTAAAATCTTAGCACATTGATGAGTGAAAAAACGCCCCTAAAGATTCCTTTCTCCGGAAAATTGATTTTCTTGTCACGGGAGAACTTTCTAGTATCACTATTATGAGAGGAGCAAAGAAAAAGTCATCAGTTTCCTTCCTACTGACAAACTATTAAAGCTTAGTAGGGACATAAGATTTCATTTTCGGGGTGTAAGCAGGTGATACTTTCTATTATTATTTTTTGTTTGACGTGAGCTAGAAAAGGACACGTTTTTTTTGTAAAAGTGCTATGATTATTTGTGAAACCTGTCAACGGTTATTTTTTAAAGTCATAGTGTAGAATGACCAGTTAATTCATCATTTGTATTTTATTACGAACGTAAGACATGATTTGAATTTTCTGTGGGAATACCCCATTGAAGCGAATGATGAAACCACTGAACGAGATAACAAGAAATGAGTTACCATCGATGGACAGTAGTAAGAGAGGTGCTGATCCCAGTCCTACATTTCAGTCCTACGCCTGAGGCATGAATATGCAGTGTAGTTTAACCGGTACATTGGCTTACCAGGGTCAGTCACCTACTTGATTAGCAGGTTTTTTTTTTAAACTTGGCTAATAGGTTTTTAAACCTATTACTAGGAACGGTACATGCATTCCATTTTTTGGAACTAGGAGTGAGATTGTGTGATGCTATCAGACTGGTTTCGTTTCATGGTTTCATTAATAGAACGACTCATGTATTTGAAAAGGTTAATTACTTCTTTAGTTTACGAGTACAAAAATGTTTCACTACAGATAAGGCTATTTTGTTTTTTTTAATTTTCTGAGGTGGGATGGCGAAGGTAACTATTTATTGTAAGAAATTAATTTAAGAGTAGAAAAATCTTTCACTACAGATAAGGTTATTATGTTTTTAAGAACTGTCTGAGGGGGGATGGTGATGGTAAATATTTATTTTTAAAAATTAGTTTACGAGTAGAAAAATGTATCACTAAAGATAAGGCTATTGTGTTTTTCTGAACATGTGTGTTTTTTTTTCGAACTTTCTGAGGGAGGAGGGGTAACTATTTAGTTTAAAAATTAGTTTACGAGTAGAAAAATGCTTCACTAGAGATAAGGCTATTGTGTTTTTCTGAACTTTCTGAGAGAGGTGGGGGGTAACTTTTTAGTTTAAAAATTAGTTTACGAGTAGAAAAATGCTTCACTACAGATAAGGCTGTTGTGTTTTTCTGAACTTTCTGGGGGGGGGAGGAGGGGGTAACGATTTAGTTTAAGAAATTAGTTTACGAGTAAAAAAATGCTTCACTACAGATAAGGCTATTGTGTTTTTTTCTGAACTTTCTGAGGGAGGTGGGGGTAACTATTTAGTTTAAGAAATTAGTTTACTAGTTGAAAACTGCTTCACTACAGATAAGGCTATTGTGTTTTTCTGAACATGTTTGTTTTTTCTGAACTTTCTGAGGGAGGAGGGGGTAAACATTTAGTTGAAAAATTAGTTTACGAGTAGAAAAATGCTTCACTACAGATAAGGCTATTGTGTTTTTTTTTCTGAACTTTCTGAGGGAGGTGAGTGGGGGTAACTATTTAGTTTAAGAAATTAGTTTACGAGTAGAAAAATGCTTCACTACAGATAAGGCTATTGTGTTTTTCTGAGCTTTTTGAGCGAGGGGGAGGGGTAACAATCGAGAAAATCCATTAATGTACGATTATACAACGGCGTCAATACATAGCCGGCGAGTGGTTTAGACGGAAAAGTTAGAGGGCGGAGGGGATAACTCTTTACTTTAAAAAATAAGTTAAGTTGTAGAAATATTTTAATATAAATAAAAGGCTGGTGTACTTCTCTGAAAAGTTTGAGGGGGGATGGAGATGGTAACTATTTAGTTTAAGAAATTAGTTTACGAGTAGAAAAATGTTTCACTACAGATAAGGCTATTGTGTTTTTCTGAACTTTCTGAGGGGGGATTGCGAGGGTAACTATTTATTTTACGAAATTAGGTTATGAGTAAAAAAATTTTTCACTACAGATAAGGCTATTATGTTTTTCTGAACTTTCTGAGGGGGGAGGGTGATGGTAACTATTTAGTTTAAAAAATTAGCTTACGAGTATAAAAATGACTTACTACAGATAAGGCTATTGTGTTTCTGAACATGTGTTTTTTTTCCGAACTTTCTGAGGGAGGAGGGGGTAACTATTTAGTTTAAAAATTAGTTTACGGGTAGAAAAATGCTTCACTACAGATAAGGCTATTGTGTTTTTCTGAACTTTCTGAGAGAGGTGGGGGTAACTATTTAGTTTAAAAATTAGTTTACGAGTAGAAAAATGCTTCACTACAGATAAGGCTGTTGTGTTTTTCTGAACTTTCTGAGGGGGGAGGGGGTAAGTATTTAGTTTAAGAAATTAGTTTACGAGTATAAAAATGCTTCACTACAGATAAGGCTATTGTGTTTTTTTTCTGAACTTTCTGAGGGAGGTGGGGGTAACTATTTAGTTTAAGAAATTAGTTAACGAGTAGAAAAATGCTTCACTACAGATAAGGCTATTGGGTTTTTCTGAACGTTCTGAGTGAGATGGGGGGTAACTTTTTAGTTTAAAAGTAAGTTTACGAGTAGAAGAATGCTTCACTACAGATAAGGCTATTGTGTTTTTCTGAACTTTCTGAGGGAGGAGGGGTAACTATTTAGTTTAAAAAATTAGTTTACGAGTAGAAAAATGTTTCTCTACAGATAAGGCTATTGTGTTTTTCTCAACTTTCTGAGGGGGGACGGCGATGGTAACTATTTAGTTTGAGAAATTAGTTTACGAGTAGAAAAATGCTTCACTACAGATAAGGCTATTGTGTTTTTCTGAACATGTTTTTTTCTGAACTTTCTGAGGGAGGAGGGGGTAACTATTTAGTTTAAAAATTAGTTTACGAGTAGAAAAATGCTTCACTACAGATAAGGCTATTGTGTTTTTCTTCTGAACTTTCTGAGGGAGGAGAGGGTAACTTTTTATTTTAATAAATTATTTTAAGATTATAAAAATACTTCCCTACAGATAAGACTTTTTTGTTTTTTTTTCTGAACTTTCTGATGGAGGAGGGCGGGGGTAACTATTTAGTTTAAGAAATTAGTTTATGAGTAGAAAAATGCTTCACGTATTTTTACGTGAAAACAACTTCAACCGTGCTCAGCCCCCCGTGATCATAAATTAACTCATAAAGAAGTTTCTTTAACTTACAGTCATGGGAAACATAGTAACTTTAATACGGACATAAAATATATTTTTACGTGAAAACAACTTCAACAGTGCGCAACTCCCACCGCGATCAGAAATTAAATTATAAAAAAAAGTTTCTTCAACTGAAAGTAAGGAGGAACATCAAAACTTAAAAACGGACAGAAAATAGAGGCTGTTTCCAAAAGAGTTAGGATTCATTAACGTTAGTGTTGTCAGTCAAAAGCAATGAGTTTGATAAAATTGCCTGATTATTGAAAAAAATGGAGAAACACCCTCCAAAAGTCAACAGGAATGGGATTGTCTTGAGGGGGGAGGGGGGATTTTCCATGGAGGAGGGGGAGGGTATTTTTATGTGAAAACAACTTCAACCGTGCCCAGCTCCCCGCGATAAGAAATTAAATTATAAAAAAAGTTTCTTCAAGTGAAAGTAAGGAGCAACATCAAAACTTAAAAACGGACAGAAAATAGATTTTTACGTGAAAACAACTTCAACCGTGCCCAGCCCCCTGCGATCAGAAATTAAATTATAAAAACGTTTCTTCACCTCTTGAATACACAATACCAAAACTTCATACAACTTTCATGTAAGAAAATTATGGAAAATACAATTCTCTAGTTCAAATGTGGAAGTTAAGTCCAGTTTTGGATACTCATAATGATGAGGACCGATAATTCTAATTCAATAATTTTTTTTTATAAAAACATACTTTTTTTTTAAACTTCGAAATTATTCAACTTTATTTTTTTTTTTTTTATTTTTTTACTTTTTTTTTGTATGTATCTTAAAATGACAAAATATGCTTACGGTTCTAACAATTGTACTCTATGATTTCTCAGAGACACGATGCGGCTTTCCCACTGGTACTCTATGGGCGGTTATCGACACTACCTAGTTTATTGCATACATTAAATTATTATTTTTTACACATTTGAACGAAAAACACATAAGTCATCTTAAAAAAAAAAGTGAAGATGGAACATTTTAATAAAGCATTTTCACATGATAATGTTATTGTAGCATTGAATGCCAACAAGAAGAAGTATTTAAACTATGAAACAAGTAGAAGCGGTAGAACTATTGGAAATGTATGTATGTATTGTCATGACAGTAAGGAATTAAATTTATTTGGAATACCGAAGAGATTCCATTGTACAAATGGTGGATATGCAAGATTGAGATCTCCGGAGATGATTATAATCAAAGAGCATGACAACATAAAGATAATCGTTGATGATAGAGGACAACTCCTCGCTACTGTTGCAGGTAACACATTACGTACTGATACATCTAATCGTCATCTTTTAGGTATTAGCATTCAACGAAAGGTCAATAAAAGAAAGGCCTCCTCTTCTACGAATATCATAAGCCATATCTTGGCTACGTGCCGAAACTGTTATCAGTGTAAAAATAATGTAATAATAGACAGTTAAATTGCCAGAAAAATAAAAAGGGTATTGTCAGAAAATATCACTAAGGAATATCAAGATGAAGTGATAAAAAACTAAGTGACAGCAAACATTAATACCATTAATCAAACACTCGATTAATCAAATAATAGCAAAGATGAAACGTATATTGAACCTGTCGGTGTCACACCAGTAAATATTGTGTATGACTCAAAATGGAATAATGATTATTCTACCGATTACGAGTTAAGAGAAGACAATAGCTACAATATCAAGAGAGAACATGGTGAACTATTCTATGGAACAGATTCAAAATGTCCAAAGTTGATCATTGATATTAATAATGTATCATACTAAATTTTTTTATTAATATTCTACATGGTGTTATTTCATTAAAAGTATATTATGCATTACATTGTTATGTTTTCATTATTTTTAGAGTAAGCTAGCATATCAAACGTTTAGAATGTCTATTAAAACATTGGAGATGTAAGAAAAGGAATTCGCATACATCTATTGTCAGAAACATGGGATAACATTGTTCTGTAAACGGTTCATAATCAAAAAATAGTTTGGGACAAGAAAAAAAAAACCTAAAATAATCTCGTGAAATCATTTTCAACACTCAGAGCAGGGGGGGTGTTGGGATTAAATCATAGAGAAACAACTAATTTACTTTTTTTTAAATGCCACTCAAAGACGTTTAATTCTTTTCACTGACTTGAAATTGCATACAAAAGAGCCAATCAGATGTTACAATCCTTTTGGTTGCTCAAAATTCAACAAAGCAACGATGTTTAGGCTACTTTATTTTATATGTTATTTCTGAAGCCAATTAAGATGAAGAAATGTGTTCAAAGTCAAGGCTATGAGAAAAAAAAGTTCTGGATATTTTTTATCAGTTTGTAGTTTAGGCAATAATATCGATAACAGTAACGATTCTATTTG
>NC_142803.1:52654193-52678840 GCF_049724085.1 Artemia sp. Qi Xiang Cuo
CCAAAAGCTGACGATTGGATGTATCAGTAGGTAATGTGTTACCTGCAACCATAGCAAGGAGTTGTCCTCTATCATCAACGATTATTTTTATGTTGGCATTCTCTTTGAGTGCAATCATCTCTGGAGATCTCAATCTCACATAACCACCAACATAAGAGTTGAATTTTTTCGCTTTTCCAAAGAAATTGAATTCCTTACTGTCATGACAATGCATGCATACATTTCCAATAGTGCTACCACTTGTACTCGTTTCATAGTTTAAATACTTCTCCTTGTCGGCATTCAATGCTACGATAACCTTGTTATGTGAACACACTTTATTAAAATGCTCCATATTCACTTTTTTTTAGATATGACTTATGTGTTTATCGTTCCACTGCGTAAAAATACTGATTTAATACATGCAATAGACTAGGTAGTGTCAATAACTGGATATAGAATATCAATGGGAAAGCCACATCATATCTCTAACCAATCATAGAGTAGAATTGTTAGAGCCGTAGGCATATTTTGTCATTTTAAGATATGTACAAAAAAAACATAAAAAATAAATAAAGTTGAATCATTTCGAAGTTTCAAAAAAAAGTTTGTTTTTATGGAAAAAATATTGAATTAGAATCATCAGTCCTCATCATTATGAGTATCCAAAACTGGACTTAAGTTTCTTATTTGAACTAGAGAATTGTATTTTCCATAATTTTCTTACAAGAAACTAGAGTTTACGGTCAAAAACCCTTATTAGCTCAGATTTTACAGAAATACTTTATTTTTCGATCCATAACTGGACTTAATTTTCACCTATGAGCCAATGAATTGTATTTTCCATAATTTTCTTACAAAAAACTAGAGCTTACGGTAAAAAACCCTTTTAACTCAGATTTTATATAAATAGCTTTATTTTTCGATCCAAAAATAGACTTAAGTTTCAGATTTGAACCAGAGAATTGTATTTTCCATAATTTTCTTACAAAAAACTAGTTTACGGTCAAAAACCCTTTTTAGCTCAGATTTTACGGAAATAGTTTTATTTTTAGATCCAAAAACAGACTTAAGTTTCAGATTTGAGCCAGAGATTTGTATTTTCCATAATTTTCTTAAAAAAAACTAGAGTTTACGGTCAAAAACCCTTTTTAGCTCAGATATTATGGAAATAGTTTTATTTTTTGATCCAAAAAGAGAATAGATTTTCACATTTGAACCAGACAATTGTATTTTCCATAATTTTCTTACAAAAAACTAGAGTTTACGGTCAAAAACCCTTATTAACTCAGATATTACAGAAATAGTTTATTTTTAGATCAAAAAATAGACTTGAGTTTCAGATTTGAACCAGAAAATTGTATTTTCCATAATTTTCTCACAAAAAAACTAGAGTTTACGGGCAAAAACCCTTATTAGCTCAGATTTTACAGAAATAGTTTATTTTTCTATCCATAAATGGACTAAATTTTCACCTATGAGCTAACGAATTGTATTTTCCATAATTTTCTTACAACAAAAAACTAGAGTTTACGGTCAAAAACCCTTATTAGCTCAGATTTTTCAGAAATAGTTTATTTTTTGATCCAAAAAGAGACTAAAGTTTCAGATTTCCACCAGAGAATTGTATTATCCATAATTTTCTTACAAAAAACTAGAGTTTACGGTCAAAAAACCCTTTTTAGCTCAGATTTTATGGAAATAGTTTTATTTTTCGATCCAAAAATAGACTAGAGTTTCAGATTTGAACCAGACAATTGTATTTTCCATAATTTTCTGACAAAAAACTAGAGTTTACGGTCAAAAACCCCTATTAGCTCAGATTTTACAGAAATAGTTTATTTTTCGATCCAAAAATAGACTGGAGTTTCAGATTTAAACCAGAGAATTGTATTTTCCATAATTTTCTCACAAAAAACTAGAGTTTACGGGCAAAAACCCTTATTAGCTCAGATTTTACAGAAATAGTTTATTTTTCGATCCATAAAGGGACTTAATTTTCACCTATGAGCTAACGAATTTTATTTTCCATAATTTTCTTACAACAAAAAACTAGAGTTTACGGTCAAAAACCCTTTTTAGCTCAGATTTTGCAGAAATAGTTTATTTTTCGATCCATAAATAGACTAAAGTTTCAGATTTCCACCAGAGAATTGTATTATCCATAATTTTCTTACAAAAAACTAGAGTTTACTGCAAAAAACCCTTATTAGCTCAGATTTTTATAGAAATAGTTTATTTTTCGATCCATAACTGGACTTAATTTTCGCCTATGAGCCAAAAAATTGTATTTTCCATATTTTTTATACAAAAAAACTAGAGTTTACGGTCAAAACTCCTTTTTTAGCTCAGATTTTATAGAAATAGTTTTATTTTTTGATCCAAAAATAGACTAAAGTTTCAGATTTGAACCAGAGAATTGTATTTTCCATAATTTTCTTACAAAAAACTAGAGTTTAGGGCCAAAAACCCTTATTAGCTCAGATTTTACAGAAATAGTTTATTACCTAGCTCATAAAAGCCAGAAAAAGCAAACTACCCACCTCAAATTGTAGGTTTCAGACAACACACACCTATGAGACACTAAGAAACCTAGCTCTGAAAAGCCAGAAATAGCAAACTACCCACCTCAAATTGTAGGTTTCAGACAACACAAACCAATGAGAGACTAAGAAACCTAGCTCTGAATAGACCAAATAGCAACCCAAACTATAGGTTTCTGACAAATACAAACCTACAAAAGGCTATGAAACCTAGGTAAAAAAAGTCAAAAATAGCAAACTACACACCCCAAATTGTAGGTTTCAGATAACACACACCTATGAGAGACTAAGAAACCTAGCCCTGAAAAGCTCAAATAGCATCCCAAACTATAGGTTTCAGACAACACACACATACAAAAGGTTATGAAACCTAGCGCATAAAAGCCAGAAATAGCAAACTACCCACCTCAAATTGTAGGTTTTAGACAACACACACCTATGAGAGACTAAGAAACCTAGCTCTGAAAAGCCAGAAACAGCAAACTACCCACCCCAAATTGTAGGTTTCAGACAACACACCTATGAGAAACTAAGAAACCTCGCTCTGAAAAGCCCAAATAGCATCCCAAACTATAGGTTTTAGACAACACACACCTACAAAAGAAGAACTGTCTTCAAAGTCAAGGCTATAAGAAAAAATATTCTGGATATTTTTGTCAGTTTGTAGTTTACGCACTAATATCAATATCAGTATTGATTCTATTTGAACTTTCTAAAAGTTGATCAAATTGATCTTTAAAGGGTTCATGATAAAAAAATAGTTTGGGGCAAGAAAAAAGAAACTAAAATAATGTCGTGAAATCATTTTCAACACTCAGAGCAGGGCGACGTTGGGATTGAATCATAGAGAAACATCGAATTTACTCTTTTTTTTAAATGTGACTCAAAGACGTTTCGTTCTTTTCACTGGCTTGAAATTGCATACAAACGAGCCAATCAGGTGTTACAATCCTTTTGTTTGCTCAAAATTCTACAAAGCAACAACGGTTCGGTTAGTTTTATTTTGCATGATATTTCTAAAGTCAATTAAGATGAATAAATGTCTTCAAAGTCAAGGCTATAAGAAAAAAAGTTCCGGATATTTTTTGTCAGTTTGTAGTTTACGCACTAATATCAATATCAGTAACGATTCTATTTGAACTTTCTCCAAGTTGATCAAATTGGTCTCTAAAGGGTTCATGATAAAAAAGAAATAGCGCACGCCATGCTGAATGTGCTTTCAAAAACCCATCTGGTCGAAAACATGTCTGTTATCGTTAATGATTTCCAAAGATGTAAGAAAATTATGGAAAATACAATTCTCTGGTTCAAATCTGAAACTTTAGTCTATTTTCGGATCGAAAGATAAAACTATTTCTATAAAATCTGAGCTAATAAGGGTTTTTGGCCGTAAACTCTAGTTTCTTGTAAGAAAAATTATGGAAAATACAATGCAACCAAGTCTCTCAAACCCCTTAAAGCTATTATAACAGATACAAGAACTACTTATTTAACACAAATTTTCGTTTTTAATGGGCACCAAGTAAAGAAAAACCACACGGAGTCAGGCAACCGAGTCTCTCAAACCCCTTAAAGCTCTTGTAAAAGATAAAATAACTAATTATTTAAAACAAAAACTTCTTTTTTAATGTGCACTAAGTAAAAAAAAAACACACGGAATCAGGCAACTGAGTCTCTCAAACCCCTTAGAACACTTTTAAAAGATACAAAAACTACTTATTTAACACAAAAATTTCGTCTTTAATGGGGGCACCAAGTAAAGAAAAACCAAACGGAATCAGGCAACAGAGTCTCTCAAACCCCGTAAAGCTCTTTTAAAAGATACAAGAACTACTTATTTAACACAAAAATTTAGTTTTTAATGGGCACCAAGTAAAAAAAAAACACACGGAATCAGGCAACAGAGTCTCTCAAACCCCGTAAAGCTCTTTTAAAAGATAAAATAACTACTTATTTAACACAAAAATTTCGTTTTTAATGGGCACCAAGTAAAGAAAAATCACACGGAATCAGGCAACAGAGTCTCTCAAACCCTGTAAAACTCTTTTAAAAGATACAAGAACTACTTTTTTAACACAAAAATTTCGTTTTTAATGGGCACAAAGTAAAGAAAAACGACACGGAATCAGGCAACCGAGTCTCTCAAACCCCGTAAAGCTCTTTTAAAAGTTACAAGAACTACTTATTTAACACAAAAATTTAGTTTTTAATGGGCACCAAGTAAAGAAAAACCACACGGAATCAGGCAAAAGAGTCTCTCAAACCCCGTAAAGCAATTTTAAAAGATACAAGAACTCAGGTTCAGGTTCAGGTTCATTTATTATTCAATCTTACATAATGACACTAAATATATACAGATATCTTGCAGTGAGACAAGCTCGTTTTGCACAGATAAAAAAAGAAAAACAATAAAGAAATATACGGATTTTCATTCAAAATGGTAGACTTCACAAAAAAATATAAATAAATCAATAAATGTAAGGTTAATTACTCACCACATCACGGCAGACACCCACCCGACGATACATAAACAACTCTCAACCAGCAATGGGACAAGAAGAAGGATATCAAGATCCGAGAGAGATCAAAAAATAAGAAGAGAGAAAAAAAAAAAAAAAAAAAAATGAAAATATTATTTGACTAATAAATGTCCAAAATGAATGATTTTATTTTATTTTTTAAAATTCCGATCGACACATCAAAATCAAAAATAGATTCATATTGGTTCCACGCGGCCACCACACTATTTCGTAGAGAAAACCGGGACCTCTCTGAAATTATCAACGGCTGGCGTAGTTTGCGTATGCTGCGAGCTAGATGAGAAGATGGCGGAGCAACTGGGAACAAATCAAAAGAATAGAAATAACTGGGCAGTGACAGGAGATTATGATTAACCTTGAATAATATCGAGTTAAAAGTAACTGCAAGTTCAACAGGAAGAATATTCAATAAACAATATAAACTCTTTGTAGAAGACTTACTGGGGAAAGACGCTGGGGAAGGAAGATAACTTTTTAAAATACGAAGCGCCTTATTTTGTTGCCTCTGAAGCGGAATTAAATGGGATCTGAAAGTATTCAAGTAAATAAGTGGGCAGTAATTTAGATAAGAATGAACAAGAGCGAAATAAATAGAACGCATAGCTTCGAGCGGCAAAATGAATTTCATACGTTGCATAATACCCACGTTCCTTCCAAGCTTCAATCTTATACCATTTATATGCGGCTTCCAACTCAAATTTGAGTAAACCAGCACACCAAGGTAACGAATAATTTCAACACGTGATATATCCATACCTGAAACAGATGACTAAATCAACTTCAGACATGGAAGTGCCCGTTACGTACGCGAAAATACCATAAACTTTGTTTTTGAAGTGTTCAGAGCTATCCTATTTGCCGTAAACCATGCTACTAGTCTATCGAATACTAGACTTAAATTATGTTTGACACGATCTTCATCGATTCCAGAGATACTACAGGCTGTGTCATCTGTGAAGAGAACGGTCAGCCCTAGGTCCTCAACTGAATTACTAATATCGTTAACATAAATTAGAAACAACAGAGGGCCGAGAATTGAACCTTGGGGCACTCCAACTTTATTTGACTGGTTCGAAGACGTTGATATAACATCGCCCCCATCAATACACTTGACTCTATCGCTTAAATATGACAATATTATCGATTTAGCCGGACCACGTATACCACAATTAGACAATTTTTCATTTAAAATCATGTGACAAATAGTGTCAAACGCTTTCCGTATATCCACGAATATAGAAGCTGGAATTTCACCCTTATCCAAGGCATCATGAATAAACTGGGTTACTGCCAAAATAGCATGCTCTGTAGAATGTCCTTTTCAAAACCCGAATTGGGACTTACTGAAAAAACTATTCTTGTCAAGAAAATTTACAATCCTCACGTACAAACAACGTTCAATAATTTTTCCGAAAGCAGATAGAATAGATATGGGCCTATAGTTGGACGGATCTTTTATATCTCCCCCTTTGAGTAGTGCAATGACACGGGCGGACTTCATACATGAAGGGAAGATACCATTCTTGAAACAAAGATTAATTATGTGCACAAGAAAATTTACTATACTAGGCATAATCGATTTAAGCAAATTCGTAGAAGATCCGTCGATTCCTTCTGAGTGTCCATTTTTGAGTTGATGAAGTACAAGCATCAATTCAGCAGACGAGACTGGAGTGAGGAATATGGATCGGTCAGTAGAAGAGGGTAGAAAACTTTTGAAATCAGCAGAATTTGGCGTTGATTTTTGGGATGCCTCTTCCGACGTCTTTTCACCTATTTTAGCGAAGTGCGTGTTGAGCATGTTGGCGACGTTAAGTTTTCCTTTAACAGCTGTATCACCACCTGGGGGCATTATTTCGTCCGGAAAAGAATTCAACTTTTTTTTTGCCGATACAATCGTTTATTAATGTCCATACCTTCTTAGGAGATCCATGCGCGCTATTGAATGCCATCAAATAGTAGAGCTGTTTAGCAGACCTGAGAGCTTTGGTTAAGCAATTTCTGTAAGCTTTAAAAAAGGCTTGATTTGTTTCATCTGGATTCGATAGATATATTTTTTATACAGCCTGTTCTTTGATTGGATCGACCTTAGTAGTCCTCGTGTAACCCAAGGCTTTTTAGATCTGTTGTAACGTCTTAGACGGGTTGAAGACATCGGACAAGACACATTAAGTGCTGTGGTAAATTCATTGACAAAATACTGTGAAGCTTGATTTACATCCTCGCAGTCTAAGCATGGAGAGGGGTCAATTTTAAGCAGCAGTTCATTCAACCGCTGAACAGATGTAGCATCAAGCCTTCTAGTTGTTTTGATCGGAGTCGCCGTTTGTCGCCCAGTTTTTATCTCCATCAAAAGCATAAAGTGGTCTGACGTGTCATCGATAATAGCATGACACGAATCAAATTCCATATTCAGAAAAATATCGTCGATTACCGTTGCTGTCGAGCTTACAACTCGAGTTGGAATACGACAAGCTGGGAGAAGCCCCAGCGAAAGACAAAGTGTCAGAAAATCAACAGCCGAAGGTGAATATTGTGTAGATGAAAGATCATGACCAGCATTACTTATATCAATATTAAAATCCCCAATGTACATAATCTTCCGACTTCGCTCGATTGCGATCGAAGAAAACACTTCCAGCTTACTTATGAAATGTTGCACCGAAGAGCTAGGTGGTCTGTAAAACAACAACACAACACTTTTTCACTACCAAAATCAAGCTCGACAACCAAAAATTCAAACAACATTTCTTCATACATAGAATCAAAATCCGAAACAATCCTGTAAGTAATATCATTATGAATAAAAAAACCAAGGCCTCCACTCGATCTGTCATTCCTAGTCTTAGAAATAAAATTGTAACCGTTAATATTCGCTAGGTGACTAGTTGACTCATTTAAGAAAGTCTCACATACAGCTAATACATCAACTCGGCAGCATGGAAGGAACGAAGATAAATGGTCCAAACTACTCATCAACCCGCAACAGTTTAAACTCGCCAGCCTCACACTACCAGGAGAAACATGTCTGTTAATCTCATTAGGGAGTAAATATTTGTTAATAGGGAGGGATCTAATAGAAATATCATATTCATCATCCGAAAAACCACAATCTGCAGAAATTTTTATTAAATCTAATGGGTCTCTCTCTAAATCTCTCAACCTGCTCGATGTCCCATCACCAGTAGAATTAATCATAATCATTTTGACTTACCAAACCCTCTGGTGGGAGTCTGTAGTGATGCGGTAATAAATCATCAACCAAACATTGATGTGGAAGAGTACGGTACTTCTTGTGAAATATCTGATCTTCAACTTAAAAAAACACCCGAGGCAAAAACCGAACCTGATTTCTAGGCCTTTTGAAATTTGAAAAAAAGAATAGCGACTATGAAGCATAATCTGGCATGGTAGACTTAACAAGTCGAAGTCGCATTGAGCACTGAACACACTAAGAAAGAAAAAAACAACGAACAGAACAAAAACAACACTGACTAGTGGTCATTTTCCCAATCATGACACACACCAACAAAATGAACTTGTTTTATCTCTCGATCGCGGACGTATTTCATTAAACAAATAAAACAAATAATGGTCTGCTTATACACTACAAACAAACTAATTAATCTTTTCCCAGTCAGAAGAATCACTTTTTTTCACTTCTAGCCATAAGTTAATACCCTTATGACGCACTCTGGATGAAACGATATGTTTCGACTCTTTCATTTCTTGTGCTTTCGAGAGTAGGGAGTTTCAAATCATGTTGAGAGCAGGGGGCAGGTCTGTAGAGATTATAATCCCACTACCTTTTAGCTTTTTCACATTGTTCATGATCGACTGGACATCACTCTCCGAGCTTAGTGAAATAAATACGGGGGACTCCTTGCGTCTGCTATTTTTCTTGCTGCGCCTATTTGTGATGTTTGCAACCCGTGAAGAAATCCGATAGCACTTAGTCATAGATATGTCACTAGTTACACCCCGCTTTTCGCTAACTAATTTAATGACGCTATCTTCAACTTTCTTGTTAGGCTCTTCTGCCGGTAAACCATGCACAATAAGGTTCAGACGGCAATCTTTCACGTCGATAAGTAGTAGCTGTTTTTCCAGGGCCTGGTACTTGTCGACATACTCGTCGATAGTTTTCTCAAAGTTATTAAGCCTCACATCTCGGTCGGCAGCCTCCGTTCTCAGCGACGTGATCTCAGAAGTAATTCCGTCAAGCTTATTATTTAATTCTGTCTGCGTAGCAATAATAGAATCCAGTTTTCTGCTCAAAACTTTTCTGAACTCGTCGAACGATTTTTGCGTAGCATTAGCCATGATAAATCTCGATTATAAATCCGCTTCGGGAGAATTGGGGATTAGCAGTTCATTCGAACTAGCATCAAAAGGATCTTACTGGCAAGGGGGGTGTGTGAATACCCCCCCGTTAACCAAATATAACACGATTAAATCAGCTCTTGACTCCTACAGGCAATGCATGAAACAGATTTGGTCAATTAACGATAAATACTTCAAGTTCAAAAAAGTTGATTATGCTAAGTCCATAGGGAATCACAATTGAGTCTTACTGTATAATGAGATTATATCCAGACTTGATTCTGTTGACTATGATAAGTCTGTAGGGAATCACAATTGGGTCTTATTGTATAATGAGATTATATCCAGACTATATCCAACAGAGGTGTTTACAGTATGAACTCCCAAGAACGACTGAAATCAAATCAATTAGATTTGAGAACAATTTCGTGCAAAGAGTACTTGCAACTACTTGGGGTAATAAGAGTCCTTGGCCCTTCGATCAGGTTTTTTAAAATATGTATAATGATCCTAGTTATCATCAAGTTAGTTTATCATCAAGTCTTTCCTCTAAAAATCTTCGAAAGAGAAAAAGTTTCCAAATATCACCACGTTTTTAATTCAATCTACTTATTTAACACAAAAATTTCGTTTTTAATGGGTACCAAGTAAAGAAAAACCACAGAGAATCAGGAAACCGAGTCTCTCAAACCCCGTAAAGCTGTTTTAAAAGATACAAGAACTACTTATTTAAGACAAAAATTTGGTTTTTAATGGGCACCAAGTAAAGAAAAACCACACGGAATCAGGCAACAGAGTCTCTCAAACCCCGTAAAGCTCTTTTAAAAGATACGAGAACTACTTATTTAACACAAAAATTTCGTTATTAATGGGCACCAGGTAAAGAAAAAAACCACATGGAATCAGGCAACAGAGTCTCTCAAACCCCGTAAAGCTCTTTTAAAATATACAAGAACTACTTATTTAACACTAAAATTTCTTTTTTAATGGGCACAAATTAAAGAAAAACCACACGGAATCAGGCAACCGAGTCTCTCAAACCCTGTAAAGCTCTTTTAAAAGATACGAGAACTACTTATTTAACACAAAAATTTCGTTTTTAATGGGTACCAGGTAAAGAAAAACCACAGGGAATCAGGCAACAGAGTCTCTCAAACCCCGTAAAGCTCTTTTAAAAGATACAAGAACTACTTATTTAACAAAAAAATTTGTTTTTAATGAGCACTAAGTAAAGAAAAACCACACGGAATCAGGCAACCGAGTCTCTCCAACCCCGTAAAGCTCTTTTAAAAGATACAAGAACTACTTATTTAACACGAAAATTTCGTTTTTAATGGGCACCAAGTAAAGAAAAACCACACGGAATCAGGCAACCGAGTCTCTCAAACCCAGTAAAGCTCTTTTAAAAGATACGAGAACTACTTATTTAACACAAAAATTTCGTTTTAAATGGGCACCAAGTAAAGAAAAACCACATGGAATCAGGCAACAGAGTCTCTCAAACCCCGTAAAGCTCTTTAAAAAGATACAATAACTACTTATTTAACAAAAAAATTTGTTTTTAATGAGCACTAAGTAAGGAAAAAACACACGGAATCAGGCAACAGTTGACAACACTGTCCAAACATCACTTGTGTATTATACAGTACACAATCAACCCATTTCCCCCCAAAAAATATTTTATTCAGAGATTTCATGTTAAAAATTATCCAATCACTAATTAGAATTAATCACACTCCTATTATTCAAAACATTAATTAATATCGTTAATAGTGTCCAATTTGCGAATTCCTTATCCCTTTTTGCAAAAATGTCAATCAAAACAATTACTAAATTCGCAATTTGAAAATCTCTAGTTTTCGATTAAAAAAAAAACCCAGCGGGGAATCCCCGCTCGTAATTGCTAATCACTTTAACCCCTTTTCTCCAAAGGTGCCAAAGAACGTAATCTCCTCAAAACTAAATTTTTTTGGCAATTTGCACGTGAAACTGTGTGAGGGAGTTCTGACTCAATAGCATAGGAAGGAACGTAAAGGACCAGAATAGCATAGGAAGGAACATAAAGGACCAGAATAGCATAGGAAGGAACATAATCTACCCAAATAGTATAGGAAGGAACATAATCTACCCAAATAGCACAGGAAGGAACATAATCAACCCAAAGTATAACATAGGACTCTACTGATGATGTCACTTGTCCCGGTCGTATTCTAGCCCTGTCATTGACCTACAAAGAGGTGTGTAATCTTGTTCGTGTTGTTCGTCCCAGTTGTACGTGTCGTTATACGGCTTGCAGCTCATGAAGCATTCCTACTCCCACAAAAAATACCCCCAGTGTGAAATACCCCCCCCCGGATAATACCCCCCCCCTTGGAAAAAAGGCTTTCCAAATTTGAGAATTTTATTTGAGTTTTTTTTTAATCTCTATTGGGGGAAGGAATTTTGGTACCTGTGTATTATGCGCCCCTCACTCAAGTTAACGCTGTGTAAAATTCGAAAACACACCGGTTTCTTCGTTAGTTTCGTCGTTACTTTAGAAATAAATTTGGGCTATAGATTTACACATTAAGGAGGGAGGGGCACAGTATAGTGGGTCAGAATGCAAAGTGTGTTTGGTACAATTATTCTGCATATTAGATAGATAGATAGATAAGTGTATCTTAAAGCCAAACATACGGCCATGAACACAGTAAAATAACATAAATGTAAAAATCGAAAACACAACGGTTTCTTCGTTAGTTTCTTAATTACTTTAGAAATAAATTTGAGCTATAGATCTACACATTAAAGGGTAGGGTTACACTGTATCGGGTCAGCGTGCAAAGTGTTTTTGGTAAAATTATTCTGCATGTTAGATAAATAGATAGATAAGTGTATCTTAAAGCCAAACATACGGCCATGAATACAGTAAAAAACATAAATGAAAGGCACCAATAATATAAACTTTGATCAGCTATAATAATAAAACACTTAAATGAAACAATAAATTAACCTTATAATAGGAATTAATACTTGTAAAAACTGTCATTGAAAAAAAAAAAACAACTATTTAACAGATGTAAAAAAAATTTAAATGAGACATTACATTTACTTCATACTATTTTTTTTTTTTTAGTTAAAAAAATTTCCAGATAGCTCGCTATTCTTCTGTATTTTATTAGTGGCCATATACCTAGAAAGTATTTTTTTCTGACCTCAAACTATCCAAATTCTTTACCACCCCTCTTATGTGCAAATATATAGCCCAAATTATATATTTCCCATATTTTCTTAATTCATTCTTATGTTTCCTATTGTTCAGTCATATGGATATTGTTCAGTCACTTTCCCTTCTTTTCTCAAACCGCTTTCGAATACTTATGATAAAGCTATAAATCTTATCCAGGATGTAAATCGTTCGGGTACTAAACCGTTACTTGATATTAAAAAACTTTATATTCTTTCCTGTGCGTCTTTCGCTTTTCTTCAAATCCATGGTGATATTCCTAGATCCCTTAGATTTAGGTCTTCTTTTGTATCTGATCGGTCAAATTATCAACTCCGTAATTCTCTAAATATCCAAATTCCCCATACACCAACAATGAGATCCGATTTTAATCCTCTTGTTGCGTGTCATTTGACATGGAACACCCTTCCCGATTCGGTTCGAGAATGCCACTCGTTTGGCACCTTCAAAAGACTAGTAAAAAAATATTTGTTTTCATGTGATTAATTTTCTTTACTTTTGCCTGCTGCCAATAGTTTTTTTCATTTAATTTTTTTTTTTTTTTTTTAGTTTTTTTTTTCTCGTTTTATTAAGCAAATGCTTTACATGTTAAAAGTTCAAATGCTTATGTTTATATGTTTAAGTATTAATGTTATGTTTATATTGTTTAAATCTTAAGTGTTTAAATGTTTAATGTTTATTTGATCTTTTCCTAATCCCCCTCCTACAGGCCATGGAGCCTTTGTGGGGATTTGTAGATTGCTATGTAATTATTTTACTGGTATATGGAAAATAAATCTATCTATCTATCTATCTATCTGTCCTGCTATACTTTACCCCCCCCCCCCCCTAATGTGGAAATATATAGCCCAAATTTATTTATAAAGTAACAAAAAACCCGCGTGTTCTCGAAATTTAAACAGCCTAGACTTGAGTGAGCGGCGCATAATACACAAGTACCAAATTTCCTTCCCCCTACAGAAATTAAAAAAGTAGACCTCAAATAAATTTCTCAAATTTGGAAAGCCTTATTTTCTATTGGGGGGGATATTTACCGGGGGGATATTTTCCGCGAGGAGGGATTTCTTTGGGGGGGGGGGTAAATGCCGAGAGAGGGGAGGAGGCAACCGATCAGTCTATATGATAAGTGTAGACAATTTCTCTGGAAAATATCTAACAAATATTCCGTCTTCTTAAGTAACCGTGTTTTGGATTGCCCTATTCGATTAAAACCAAAGTTAATTCTGGAGTTACTGATGGAGTTACGGTTTACTGATTTAATAGTGATAGGTCTTAAGTTGTTTACATGACATTAGTGGTAATTTTCTCTTCCATACTTCCCCACAGATAAGTGAATCCAATTGTTGTTTTTTTTTAAATTGATTTAAAAACTTTTTCCACGAAACAAGTTTTTCAAAGAAAAGTAAAGAGCTCCATTAAACCAAAAAACAACAAAATAAAGTCAAATAATCTTTTAAGTGTAAGACTCTCACAAACCCTCATCAACAAATAAAGGAAACCCAAAATGAACGGAAATTACAATAAATGACCAAGTCAAACTCAAAACGAGCAAAACCTAACAATGAGTAGGGCTGATAACCCCCATGGCTTCTGAAGAACAGAACATAATACGCCGTTTGCAGAAGAGAAATATGTTTTAAGTGTTTTCATTTTTTTTTACTTTAATCAATTAAAAATTGTTAAAACTTTAAGGAATAAATATCAGTATATGCATCTTAAACTGACAATCCACAGTCATTTTTTTCAGTAAGGTTTTACTGAAACTTTACAGGGTTGATATTCCCAATATCCCTAGAGACATAGTTATTGGACCGTTCTACCACGCTGAACAAAATGGCTATCTCAAAATTTTGATTGGATGAGTTTATAAAATGAATTGGCTTGGTAGGAGGTCTGCTTGCCTTCCAATCTCCTTCGACTCTTAAAAGAGAACTAGAACTTTAAATTTCCAATCAAATGAGCCTCCTCTTAAGTTCACACGACCACCACTTCCTTATATCCCCCGATGCATAAATTACAACCTTTCAGGGTTTTAAGTTATGCCCTGGGGGCATATAAGGTTTTTATAGAAGGCGTTGTCGTAAAACCTTCAAAACAGGCTTATTTGATTGGAAATTCAAAGGGCTAGTGCTGTTTTTAATGTCGAAAGTGGTTGGAGGGCAACTAGCCCCTCCCCCCACGCCTATCATTTCCCCAAACACATCCAGTCAAAATTTTAAGATAGCCATTTTGTTCAGTGTAGCTGATTTTCAGATTGAAAATATGTTTTTGAGGAGGACACTCCCCCACAACCCTCAGAGCAAGGGTTTTAATTTATGCCCTGGGGGCATATAAGGTTTTTATGGGAAGCGTAGTCGTAGAAACTTAAAAAAAGGCTCATTCGATTGGAAATTCAAAGGGATAGTGCCGTTTTTAATAGTCAAAAGTGATTGAAGAGCAGCTAGCCCCCCACCACGCTCATCATTTTACCCAACATATCCAGTCAAAATTTTGAAATAGACATTTTGTTCAGCGTAGTTGATTTCCAGATAGAAAATATATTTTTGAGGAGGAAAATCCCCCAAAACCCTTAGAGCAAGGGTTTTAAGTTATGCCCTGGGGCATATAAGGTTCTTATAGAAGGCGTTGTCGTAGAAACTTCAAAAAAGGCTCATTCGATTAGAAATTCAAAGGGCTAGTGTTCTTTTTAATAGTCGAACGTGATTGGAGGGCAACTACCCCCCCCCACGCCCCTCATTCCCCCAAACACATCCAATTAAAATTTTGAGATAGCCATTTTGTTCACCGTAGTTGATTTCCGGATAGAAAATTGGTTTTTGAGGAGGACACTCTCCCACAACCCTAAGGGCAAGGGTTTTAAGTTTTGCCCTGGGCGCATATAAGGTTCTTATAAAAGGTATTGTCGTAGAAACTTCAAAAAAGGCTCATTCGATTGGAAATTCAAAGGGATAGTGCCCTTTTTAATAGTCGAAAGTGATTGAAGGGCCATTAGCCCCCCCCACGCCCATCAGTCCCCCAAACACATCCAATCAAAATTTGGAAATAGCTATTTTGTTCAGCGGAGTTGATTTTCAAATAGAAAATATGTTTTTGAGGAGGACAATCCCCCACAACCCTCAAGGCAAGGGTTTTAAGTTATACCCTGGGGGCATATAAGGGTTTTATAGAAAGCGGTGTCGTAGAAACTTCAAAAAAGGCTCATTCGATTGGAAATTCAAAGGGCTAGTGTCCTTTTTAATAGTCGAAAGGGATTTGAGGGCAACTAACCCCCCTCTGACGCCCACCTTTCCCCAAACACATCCAATCAAAATTTTTAGACAGCCATTTTATTAAATGCAGTTCAAAGTTCTGGAAAATTAGGTCTTTGAGGATGACAACTCCCCCACAGCCCTCAGGGCAAGGGTTGTAATTTAAGGATTCTCCTAATCCTTCCCATTATTTCTTATGGAAGGGATGCTCGTATAAACTTTAGAGAGGGCTCATTTGAGTGGAAATTGAAAGTTCTTGTTCACTTTTTAAGAGTCAAAAGAGATTGGAGGACAACTAGCCCCCCCTCCCCATCCCTCCTCCATGCCCGAAATGCATCAGATAGAAAATTTTGAGATGGACATTTTGTTAAAATAGTTACAAGTTCTGATAAAAAAAACTCCGGTGTCGACACAGTTATTATATTCAGTTTAAAAATAGCACGTTGAATTGCTTTACAAGTTTGAAAATTTTAAATATATATCAGTTACGGGATTACCAGTTAGCAATTTTTATTTCTCAATTTTTGAATAAGTGTTCACCGGAGCTATTTTTGGGAAATTTTTAAAGCTAATTCTTCTTATTACTGTTATGAGACTAGAAATGCGAATGACCTTGCATATGAGCTCCGGAATACTCAACTTGCTGCGTTTCTGCCTCGTTTTGCGGGACCAGGGGTGTGGATATCCTTCCTTGATGCTATTAGACAATCTGATAATGTAAGCCAGCTCAAAAATAGATTGAAGCGTTACCTTTTGGGTGATATTTTGAATGATTAGACAGTTGATTGTGAAAAATGTTTGGTATGAAAAATGCTTGGACAAACAAAGGTCTTATTTTCGTGAATTTACCCAGTTCAGGAGTGGGGATAAAGTTTAAACTTACCTTTCATTTGCATCAGAAATGAATTTTAGGTAAAATTTATGCAGTTCATATTATTGACATACAAATAAAGTGAACATGCTACTCGATGCCTTTTTTAATGCTCTTTCCAAATATAATAATCATTTTGTTGGAATTGAATTTTACTCCCACCCCTAAATACACCAATTCAGGGTATATTCAGGGTATATATTTGTATATTAGGGGGTTGGGGGTAAGTTTTATTTCTGATGTAAATGAGGGGTAAGTTCAAACCTTACCCCCACCCCCTTAATTGGTATATATAATATATATAACAATGAAAATATATACTGCTTTACTGAAAACTATATATGTCTTGAACAGTCTTGGAAAGTATAAAGAAAATCAAATTGAATATTTGATATATAATGATATTAATTATTGAAATATCCATCAGTTCAAGATTTTTTTTCACTGAAATTTTTATTTTTATTTTCAATGTTGTATAAAACTGGAAAAGCAAATATTTGTAGTATAATTCGTTTTCAGTGAAGCGCCAATGACACAGTAGGCTCTAGGTTCTTACAGTTAAGGAAGGGGACAGTGTCCAAACTCTTTTTTGTAGTTAAAGTACATTTGTCTGGAACAATCTTCGAAAAAACTGATATATTAAACTGAATATTTAATATATAATGATATTAATTTCTTCCTCCGGCTTGTAACTATTGATGGATATGATTAAACTTAATGAGCATTATATATTTGGAATTAACGTAAACATTCAATTTTTTTGATATGCCTGTTGTTGTAAAAATTCTGTTTTTTTAGAATTTCAGTTACTTTTCAGTCGATTTGCTCCTTACTTACTGTTTGTTACAATGAAATTCTTTTTTCTTTTTTTTTTTTCGTTGCAATGAACGTACAGAATTAGTGTTTGTAGAATCAAGGAAATCAAACCCTGGAAACAAAATGTAGTAACCCCACTCTGCCTCTGAAGACATCACTATCCCTCGTTTTGAAAAATCCCTGTCTATGAAAACCTAGGACAGCCCTGTATTCCCTTGACACTGGGATTTTCCTATTTCAAAAGCAACAAATTTCATTTTTGAAGCATTTTCATTTTTTGATCTCTTTCGAAAACTATGTTTGAAGGACTAACTTTTTGAGTGTAACGGTTTGTTGTCAAGGCATTCACTAGCAAAGCGCCCCTCTTCGCCGTACTTATGATATTTTTCGTTAGCGCTTTGGCTCTTATCGCCTGTTTGACGACCAGCAGCCATTTGTACACGAACAAGTTGATAGACTGTCCTTCGATCAAGTTTTGTATTGCATCTTTAGTGTCTCCTTAGTCTTCTATTGCATAATAGGTAAAACTTTAAGGACTTCTAGCCATCCAGACCTTTTTGATTACTATCTTTGAAAAACTTTCTGAGCGTAAAAATTGTCTATGAAGGCAATCACGAGCATATGGCTTACACCATAAACCATAAAGTACCAAAGACACCAAAAATCAAATCTGATCTTATAAACTGGTTAAGTGGAAAATTACTCAGCCGCATATGTCTTTAACCTAACAACTGTCGATGACCAGCCACAGAAAATCACAGGGGCAGTCGCATAAAAAAAAGAAATTCAAAAACCATGTTCACCAAAGATTATGTAGTAATACCCGCAAAATGCGCATCAATTACGCATGTATTACCGGTAGAGGCAGAATTTAGAATCTACAATGTCTACAATGTCTCCAATAGTAAGTTTTGTGTGCAGCCATTCTTTCTATATGTCATACTTTTCCTTTGATTGCTCAATTTTCCAGGGAGAAAAGGGGTTTTTCGTAAGGGGGATTCTGTGGGGGGGGGGGGAGTTTCAGGGCATTATGCCTATAACGTTCATGGGGATTAACCATTGCAACACTTGCAAAATTGTTCATAAAAACGTACATCAAATATAAGATGAATTGCCAAGTCTTCACGTGTGGCTACTAGTTCATCCCTTTTGGTATTTTCATTTTTAGTAACAGCGGATTCGATAATTACTTTAATACAGGATAATAGAAGCAAATCTTTACGGCCAAATATGTAAGAGGTCCTGCACAGTGGGCATATTTTTCGTTTTCGTTCATTTTGAAGAACGCACGTTTGGCAAAATACGTGTCGACACGGAAGTCTAACTGGCCAAACAAGTACCTCATAGCAAATGCTGCAAGATAGTTCTGAATTCAAGAATTCCAGTTGTCTCTTCTTCAAAATTTCGGTTTTCTCTGTCTCTTGACGGATTCGAGATCTCAATAACGAATTTTTCTTTTGAAGCATTTTAATTTTTTCATCTCTTTCGAAAACTATGTTCGAAAAACGAACGAAAATATGTTTCTTTGAAAAACTTTCTGTGCGTAAAGGTTGCCGGGGAAGGCAATCCAGAGCATAGTGTCCATATTTGCCACACTCATAACATCTTTTGCCAGCAACTGCAGCTACTTGTTCTTCTTTTTTGGTTATTTCATTTTGAGTGTAAATCGATTCAGCAATATTTTCAACGCAGCTGACAAGAAGAGCATCTTCATAGTCATATATGTATATGGAACTGCAACAATCACATCTTAAATACATGTGCTTATATTGAAGGACGCAGGTTTGGCAGATTATAAGTTCATTGTCAAGGCAGTTACACAGCAGTCTAACTGGATTAACCAGATTTTTGCAGATTCTGCAAGATAGTTCCGAATTTAAGATATAAAGGCGTTTCTCCTTTGACGCTTTAATTTTCTCCATCTTTTGAAGGATTTGAGATTCTAATATTGAATTCTTGTCTTGAAGTATTTTAATTTTGTCATCTTTTTCTTGTAGCACATTTACGTCAAACATGGTCTTCATTGAATGCTTTTTAGATTATCACTGTACAAAATTCACTGAATTAATGATTTCCAGTGAAACAGAGGTATATAGTAAATATGACGTAATGTTATTATGTTAATACGATGACGCTATTTAAAATAGCTGAAGGCAGACTACAACCATAATGACATCATAATAGAAATAACACGGTAAAATTTCAGTCACATCATGCAATAATTATAGGAATGTACTAGTCATATATGGTGCTCATATATAGCGCTACCTAAATAAAATGCAAAGTGTCCTTTGAAAACACTTTGTATGGAAGAATTTATCTCTGAAACTAAAGAAGGGGCTCATTCTAACAGAATTTGAAATGTTTAGTACCCGTTTTTAAGTGTGCTTTTTAATGCATAAATACTTTGGGGGCTTAGAGAGTTCAGGAAGCCAGAATCTGTTTGAAAATTAATGTAAATTTGCCTATTGCCTATACTAACTTGTATAGGCAACCTAACTATAGTTTAGGCTTGAACTATTTAAAGCAAGGGCACCCGCAGAAAAATTTCCAGGGGGCAGATACCAGAATAGCGGAGATTGGAGGAGAAATAAATTTTGTAGTAAGAACAATACAAAAAAGTATATTGTTGATCAGTAAAATATCATTTTTAACCAGTTAGCCACTATGTCAAACTCGTTGACAAGCTATTGTAACTATAGAACCATTGAAAAAAAAGACAAATTTTGATAATGCCCTGTTCGGTATGTTCATTGCATTAAATGCTGTCGATTGAGCAGCTATAGATCAGGGTAAAAGCTTTTGCGAGAGTTCCAGGAAATATTGTACTGACCGGCTGCAATCTTGAGAAGGATTTCAAATCGTAGACTGGACTGTGACAATGTTTTGACAATATTTTTAGGCAGCCATTTGTTCAAAAACAGTCCAAAGATCAAATAAAAAGTCCCTTGGGGCTGGAAAAAACCCTCCGGAGTCTGGGACCAAAGGTTGTAATTTATGCATCGGGGGATATAAGGAAGTGGTGGTCGTGTGAACTTAAGAGGAGGCTCATTTGATTGGAAATTTAAAGCTCTAGTTCTCTTTTAAGAGTCGAAAGAGTTTAGAGGGCAATCAGCCCTCCTGCCAAGCCAATTCATTTTCTAAACACATCCAACCAAAATTTTGAGATAACTATTTTGCTCAGCATGGTAGAACGGTCCAGTACCTATGTCTCTAGAGATATTGGGAATATCAACCCTGTAAAGATTCAGTAAAACCTTACTGAAAAAAATGACTGTGGATTGTCATTTTAATATACATATACTGATATTTAGTCCTTAAATTTTTAACAATTTTTTTTTGATTAATGTAAAAAAAAAGAAAACACTTAAAACATATTTCTCTTCCGCAAACGGCGTATTATGTTCTGTTCTTCAGAAGGCATGGGGGTTATCAGCCCTACTCATGTTAGGTTTTGCTCGTTTTGAGTTTGACTTGGTCATTTATTGTAATTTCTGTTCATTTTGGGTTTCCTTTATTTGTATGATGGTGGTTTGTGAGAGTCTTACACTTAAAAGATTATTCGACTTTACTTTTTTGTTTTTTGGTTTAACGGAGCTCTTTACTTTTCTTTGAAAAACTTGTTTCGTGGAAAAAGTTTTTAAATCAATTTTAACAAAAAAAAAACAAACTTGTAAAGCAATTCAACGTGCAATTTTTAAACTGAATATGATTACTGTGTCGACACCGGAGTTTTTTGTTATCAGAACTTTAAACTATTTTAACAAAATGTCTATCTCAAAATTTTTATCTGATGCATTTAGGGCGTGGAGGAGGGACAGGGGGGCTAGTTGCCCTCCAATCTCTTTTGACTCTTAAAAAGTGAACAAGAACTTTCAATTTCCAATCAAATGAACCCTATCTAAAGTTTATACGAGCATCCTTTCCATAAGAAGTAATGGAAAGGATTAGGAGAAACCTTAAATTACAACCCTTGCCCTGAGGGCTGTGGGGGAGTTGTCATCCTCAAAGACCTAATTTCCAGAGCTTTGAAGTACGTTTAATAAAATGGCTGTCTGAAAATTTTGATTGGATGTGTTTGGGGAAAAGGTGGGCGTCAGAGGGGATTTAGTTGCCCTCAAATCACTTTCGACTATAAAAAAGGGTGCTAGCCCTTTGAATTTCCAATCGAATGAGCCTTTTTTTAAGTTTCTACGACACCTCTTTCTATAAAAACCTTATATGCCCCCAGGGTATAACTTAAAACCCTTGCCTTGAGGGTAGTGGGGGAGTGTCCTCCACAAAAACATATTTTATATCTGAAAATCAACTACGCTGAACAAAAAAGCTATTTCAAAATTTTGATTCGATGTGTTTGGGGGAATGATGGGCGTGGGGTGGCTAGTTGCCCTCCAATCACTTTCGACTATTAAAAAGGGCCCTAGCCCTTTGAATTTCAAATCAAATAACCTTTTTTGAAATTTCTACGACAACACCTTCTATAAAAACCTTATATGCCCCCAGGGCAAAACTTAAAACCCACGCCCTAAGGGTTTTTGGGGAGTGTCCTCCTCAAAAACATATTTTCTATCCGAAAATCAACTACGCTGAACAAAATGGCTATCTGCCATTGACACTTATCTATCTATTTATCTAACATGCAGAATAATTTTACCAAACACACTTTGCATGCTGACCCGCTACACTGTAACCCTACCCCTTAATGTGTAAACCTATAGCTCAAATTTATTTCTAAAGTAATTAAGAAACTAATGAAGAAACCGGCGTGTTTTCGAATTTTACACAGTGTAAACTTGGTTGAGTGGCGCATAATACACAAGTACCAAAATTCCTTCCCCCAACACATATTAAAAAAATTAAAAACTCAAATAAAATTCTCAAATTTGGAAAGCCTTTTTTTCCACGGGGGGGGGGGGGTATTTCCAGCAGGGTGTATTTTCTGGGGGAGATTTTTTGCAGAAGGGGGATGAATTTTCCAAGAAGGTAATTGCCGAAAAGGGAGGGGGAAAACGCCGGCCACCAAACTGATCATGATACCTTTAGACTGATCATATTTCAAACAGTGAGTGGTACAAAAATGTGGTTCTACACCGGTATAGAAAAACGAAAAGTTTTACTATCAGAGGCACCGCTCGAGCGTTGCCTATAGTAAAGGCCATGCTGCTCCAAGGGTGTATTATTTTTTTTCCCCAGAGGCACTTCATATGGAAGGGGTCGTCGTAGAAACTTCAAAGATGGCTCATTCGATTGGAAATCAAGAGCTCTAGTGCCCTTTTAATAGTCGAAAATGATTGGAGGGCACCTAGCCCCCCCCTCCCAACACCCAGCATTTCCCCAAACACATCCCATCAAAATTTTGAGATAGCCATTTTGTTAAGGGTAGTTGATTTCCAAATACAAAATCTGTTTTTGAGGAGGACACTCCCCCACAACCCTCAGGGCCAGTGTGTTAATTTATGCCCTGTGAGCATATAAGGTTGGTATGGACAGCATTGTCGTAGAAACTTCAAAACAGGCTCATTCGAGTGCACAGTCAACGGGCTAGTGCCCTTTTTCATAGTTGACATTGAGTTATGGGCAAATAACCCCCCCCCACGCCCCGCCTTTCCCCACACCCCTCCACTCAAAATTTCCAGATAGCCATTTTGTTCAGGGTAGTTGATTTCCAGATACAAAATATGTTTTTGAGGAGGACCCTCCCACACAACCTTCAAGGCAAGGGTTTTAATTTATGCCCTGGGTGCATATAAGGTTCTTATGGACAGCATTGTCGTAGTATTGCATTGAAAGCATAGTCGTAGAACGCCTTGGTTCTTATAGAATCCGTTGTTGTAGAAACTTCAAAAAAGGCTAATTATATTAGAAATTCAAATGGCTAGTTTCCTTTTTAATATTTTAACGTGTTTGGAGGACAACTAGCCCCCCCCCACCGCCCATCATTCTCCCGAGCAGTCAAAATTTGGAGAGAGCCAGTTTGTTTAGCGTAGTTGATTTCCAGATAGAAAATATGTCTTTGAGGAGAACACTCCCCAAAAACCCTGAGGGCCTGGGTTTTAAGTTTTGCCCTGGGGGCATATAAGGTTTTTATAGAAGGTGTTGTCGTAGAAATTTCAAAAAAGGTTATTTGATTTGAAATTTAAAAGGCTAGGGCTATTTTTAATAGTCGAAAGTGATTGTAGGGCAACTAGCCCCCCCCCACGCCCCTCCGTCCCCCCCACACATCGCATAAAAATTTTGAAATAGGTTGTTTGTTCAGCGGAGTTGATTTTAAGATATAACCTATGTTTTTGTAGAGGACATTCCCCCACTACCCTCAAGGCAAGGGTTTTAAGTTATACCCTGGGGAAATATAAGGTTTTTATAGAAAGAGGTGTCGTAGAAACTTAAAAAAAGGCTCATTCGATTGGAAATTCAAAGGGCTAGCACCCTTTTTTATAGTCGAAAGTGATTTGAGGGCAACTAAATCCCCTCTGACGCCCACCTTTTCCCCAAACACATCCAATCAAAATTTTCAGACAGCCATTTTATTAAACGTACTTCAAAGCTCTGGAAATTAGGTCTTTGAGGATGACAACGCCCCCACCGCCCTCTGGGCATTTCAAAATTTTGACTGTATTTGTTGGGTAAAATGTTGCGGGTGGAGGGGGGCTAGCTGCTCTTCAATAAATTTTTAATATTAAACACGGCACTATCCCTTTGAATTTCCACTCAAATGAGCCTTTTTTTAAGCTTCTACGACTACGCTTTCCATAAAAACCTTATATGCCCCCAGGGCATAAATTAAAACCCTTGAACTGAGGGTAGTGGGGGAGAGTCCTCCTCAAAAACAAATTTTCTAACAGAAAATCAGCTACACTGAACAAAATGGCTATCTTAAAATTTTGACTGGAGGTGTTTGGGGAAATGATAGGCGTGGGAGGAGGGGCTAGTTGCCCTCCAATCACTTTCGACATTAAAAAGGGCACTCGCCCTTTGAATTTCCAATTGAATAAGCCTGTTTTGAAGGTTTTACGACAACGCCTTCTATAAAAACCTTATATGCCCCCAGGGCATAGCTTAAAACCCTGAAATGTTGTGTAATGGGATCGATTCTAAAAAAAA
>NC_142803.1:52679340-52739340 GCF_049724085.1 Artemia sp. Qi Xiang Cuo
AGGTTAAAGACATATGCGGCTGAGTAATTTTCCACTTAACCAGTTTATAAGATCAGATTTGATTTTTGGTGTCTTTGGTACTTTATGGTTTATGGTGTAAGCCATATGCTCGTGATTGCCTTCATAGACAATTTTTACGCTCAGAAAGTTTTTCAAAGATAGTAATCAAAAAGGTCTGGATGGCTAGAAGTCCTTAAAGTTTTACCTTTTATGCAATAGAAGACTAAGGAGACCCTAAAGATGCAATACAAAACTTGATCGAAGGACAGTCTATCAACTTGTTCGTGTACAAATGGCTGCTGGTCGTCAAACAGGCGATAAGAGCCAAAGCGCTAACGAAAAATATCATAAGTACGGCGAAGAGGGGCGCTTTGCTAGTGAATGCCTTGACAACAAACCGTTACACTCAAAAAGTTAGTCCTTCAAACATAGTTTTCGAAAGAGATCAAAAAATGAAAATGCTTCAAAAATGAAATTTGTTGCTTTTGAAATAGGAAAATCCCAGTGTCAAGGGAATACAGGGCTGTCCTAGGTTTTCATAGACAGGGATTTTTCAAAACGAGGGATAGTGATGTCTTCAGAGGCAGAGTGGGGTTACTACATTTTGTTTCCTGGGTTTGATTTCCTTTATTCTACAAACACTAATTCTGTACGTTAATTGCAACGAAAAAAAAAAAAGAAAAAAGAATTTCATTGTAACAAACAGTAAGTAAGGAGCAAATCGACTGAAAAGTAACTGAAATTCTAAAAAAACAGAATTTTTACAACAACAGGCATATAAAAAAAATTGAATGTTTACGTTAATTCCAAATATATAATGCTCATTAAGTTTAATAATATCCATCAATAGTTACAAGCCGGAGGAAGAAATTAATATCATTATATATTAAATATTCAGTTTAATATATCAGTTTTTTCGAAGATTGTTCCAGACAAATGTACTTTAACTACAAAAAAGAGTTTGGACACTGTCCCCTTCCTTAACTGTAAGAACCTAGAGCCTACTGTGTCATTGGCGCTTCACTGAAAACGAATTATACTACAAATATTTGCTTTTCCAGTTTTATACAACATTGAAAATAAAAATAAAAATTTCAGTGAAAAAAAATCTTGAACTGATGGATATTTCAATAATTAATATCATTATATATCAAATATTCAATTTGATTTTCTTTATACTTTCCAAGACTGTTCAAGACATATATAGTTTTCAGTAAAGCAGTATATATTTTCATTGTTATATATATTATATATACCAATTAAGGGGGTGGGGGTAAGGTTTGAACTTACCCCTCATTTACATCAGAAATAAAACTTACCCCCAACCCCCCTAATATACAAATATATACCCTGAATATACCCTGAATTGGTGTATTTAGGGGTGGGAGTAAAATTCAATTCCAACAAAATGATTATTATATTTGGAAAGAGCATTAAAAAAGGCATCGAGTAGCATGTTCACTTTATTTGTATGTCAATAATATGAACTGCATAAATTTTACCTAAAATTCATTTCTGATGCAAATGAAAGGTAAGTTTAAACTTTATCCCCACTCCTGAACTGGGTAAATTCACGAAAATAAGACCTTTGTTTGTCCAAGCATTTTTCATACCAAACATTTTTCACAATCAACTGTCTAATCATTCAAAATATCACCCAAAAGGTAACGCTTCAATCTATTTTTGAGCTGGCTTACATTATCAGATTGTCTAATAGCATCAAGGAAGGATATCCACACCCCTGGTCCCGCAAAACGAGGCAGAAACGCAGCAAGTTGAGTATTCCGGAGCTCATATGCAAGGTCATTCGCATTTCTAGTCTCATAACAGTAATAAGAAGAATTAGCTTTAAAAATTTCCCAAAAATAGCTCCGGTGAACACTTATTCAAAAATTGAGAAATAAAAATTGCTAACTGGTAATCCCGTAACTGATATATATTTAAAATTTTCAAACTTGTAAAGCAATTCAACGTGCTATTTTTAAACTGAATATAATAACTGTGTCGACACCGGAGTTTTTGTTATCAGAACTTGTAACTATTTTAACAAATTGTCCATCTCAAAATTTACTATCTGTGGCATTTAGGGCTTGGAGGAGGGATGGGGAGGGGGGGGCTAGTGGTCCTTCAATTTCTATTATATCTTAAGAAGTGAAGAGAACTTTCAATTTCCAATTAAATGAGCCTTCTCTCAAGTTTATACAAGCATCCCTTCCGTAAGATATAATTGGAAGGATTCGGAGAATCCTTTAATTAAAACCCTCGCCCTTAGTACACTGGGGGAGTTGTCATCCTCAAAGACCTAATTTTCCAGAACTTTGAACTGCATTTAATAAAATGGCTGTCTAAAAATTTTGATTGGATGTGTTTGGGGAAAGGTGGGCGTCAGAGGGGGGTTAGTTGCCCTCAAATCCCTTTCGACTATTAAAAAGGACACTAGCCCTTTGAATTTTCAATCGAATGAGCCTTTTTTGAAGTTTCTACGACACCGCTTTCTATAAAAGCCTTATATGCCCCCAGGGTATAACTTAAAACCCTTGCCTTGTGGGTTGTGGGGGAGTGTCCTCCTCAAAAACATATTTTCTATTTGAAAATCAACTACGCTGAACAAAATAGCTATTTCCAAATTTTGATTGGATGTGTTTGGGGGACTGATGGGCGTGGGGGGGGCTAATTGCCCTTCAATCACTTTCGACTATTAAAAAGGGCACTATCCCTTTGAATTTCCAATCGAATGAGCCTTTTTTGAAGTTTCTACGACAATACCTTTTATAAGAACCTTATATGCGCCCAGGGCAAAACTTAAAACCCTTGCCCTTAGGGTTGTGGGAGAGTGTCCTCCTCAAAAACCAATTTTCTATCCGGAAATCAACTACGGTGAACAAAATGGCTATCTCAAAATTTTAATTGGATGTGTTTGGGGGAATGAGGGGCGTGGGGGGGGGGGGGTAGTTGCCCTCCAATCACGTTCGACTATTAAAAAGAACACTAGCCCTTTGAATTTCTAATCGAATGAGCCTTTTTTGAAGTTTCTACGACAACGCCTTCTATAAGAACCTTATATGCCCCAGGGCATAACTTAAAACCCTTGCTCTAAGGGTTTTGGGGGATTTTCCTCCTCAAAAATATATTTTCTATCTGGAAATCAACTACGCTGAACAAAATGTCTATTTCAAAATTTTGACTGGATATGTTGGGGAAAATGATGAGCGTGGAGGGGGGCTAGCTGCTCTGCAATCACTTTTGAATATAAAAAACGTCACTATCCCTTTGAATTTCCAATCGAATGAGCCTTTTTTTAAGTTTCTACGACTACGCTTCCCATAAAAACCTTATATGCCCCCAGGGCATAAATTAAAACCCTTGCTCTGAGGGTTGTGGGGGAGTGTCCTCCTCAAAAACATATTTTCAATCTGAAAATCAGCTACACTGAACAAAATGGCTATCTTAAAATTTTGACTGGATGTGTTTGGGGAAATGATAGGCGTGGGGGGAGGGGCTAGTTGCCCTCCAACCACTTTCGACATTAAAAACAGCACTAGCCCTTTGAATTTCCAATCAAATAAGCCTGTTTTGAAGGTTTTACGACAACGCCTTCTATAAAAACCTTATATGCCCCCAGGGCATAACTTAAAACCCTGAAAGGTTGTAATTTATGCATCGGGGGATATAAGGAAGTGGTGGTCGTGTGAACTTAAGAGGAGGCTCATTTGATTGGAAATTTAAAGTTCTAGTTCTCTTTTAAGAGTCGAAAGAGATTAGAGGGCAATCAGCCCTCCTGCCAAGCCAATTCATTTTCTAAGCACATCCAACCAAAATTTTGAGATAACTATTTTGCTCAGCATGGTAGAACGGTCCAGTACCTATGTCTCTAGAGATATTGGGAATATCAACCCTGTAAAGTTTCAGTAAAACCTTACTGAAAAAAATGACTGTGGATTGTCAGTTTAAGATGCATATACTGATATTTATTCCTTAAAGTTTTAACAATTTTTAATTGATTAAAGTAAAAAAAAATGAAAACACTTAAAACATATTTCTCTTCTGCAAACGGCGTATTATGTTCTGTTCTTCAGAAGCCATGGGGGTTATCAGCCCTACTCATTGTTAGGTTTTGCTCGTTTTGAGTTTGACTTGGTCATTTATTGTAATTTCCGTTCATTTTGGGTTTCCTTTATTTGTTGATGAGGGTTTGTGAGAGTCTTACACTTAAAAGATTATTTGACTTTATTTTGTTGTTTTTTGGTTTAATGGAGCTCTTTACTTTTCTTTGAAAAACTTGTTTCGTGGAAAAAGTTTTTAAATCAATTTTCAAAAAAAAAACAATTGGATTCACTTATCTGTGGGGAAGTATGGAAGAGAAAATTACCACTAATGTCATGTAAACAACTTAAGACCTATCACTATTAAATCAGTAAACCGTAACTCCATCAGTAACTCCAGAATTAACTTTGGTTTTAATCGAATAGGGCAATCCAAAACACGGTTACTTAAGAAGACGGAATATTTGTTAGATATTTTCCAGAGAAATTGTCTACACTTATCATATAGACTGATCGGTTGCCTCCTCCCCTCTCTCGGCATTTACCCCCCCCCCCCAAAAGAAATCCCTCCTCGCGGAAAATATCCCCCCGGTAAATATCCCCCCCCAATTGAAAATAAGGCTTTCCAAATTTGAGAAATTTATTTGTGGTCTACTTTTTTTATTTCTGTAGGGGGAAGGACATTTGGTACTTGTGTATTATGCGCCGCTCACTCAAGTCTAGGCTGTTTAAATTTCGAGAACACACGGGTTTTTTGTTACTTTAGAAATAAATTTGGGCTATAGATTTCCACATTAGGGGGGGGGGGTAAAGTATAGCAGGACAGATAGATAGATAGATAGATAGATTTATTTTCCATATACCAGTAAAATAATTACATAGCAATCTACAAATCCCCACAAAGGCTCCATGGCCTGTAGGAGGGGGATTAGGAAAAGATCAAATAAACATTAAACATTTAAACACTTAATATTTAAACAATATAAAAATAACATTAATACTTAAACATATAAACATAAGCATTTGAATTTTTAACATGTAAAGCATTTGCTTAATAAAACGAGAAAAAAAAAAAAAAAAAAAATTAAATTAAAAAAACTATTTGCAGCAGGCAAAAGTAAAGAAAATTAATCACATGAAAACAAATATTTTTTTACTAGTATTTTTAAGGTGCCAAACGAGTGGCATTCTCGAACCGAATCGGGAAGGGTGTTCCATGTCAAATGACACGCAACAAGAGGATTAAAATCGGATCTTATTGTTGGTGTATGGGGAATTTGGATATTTAGAGAACTACGGAGTTGATAATTTGACCGATCAGATACAAAAGAAGACCTAAATCTAAGGGATCTAGGAATATCACCATGGATTTGAAGAAAAGCGAAAGACGCACAGGAAAGAATATAAAGTTTTTTAATATCAAGTAACGGTTTAGTACCCGAACGATTTACATCCTGGATAAGATTTATAGCTTTATCATAAGTATTCGAAAGCGGTTTGAGAAAAGAAGGGAAAGTGACTGAACAATATCCATATGACTGAACAATAGGAAACATAAGAATGAATTAAGAAAATATGGGAAATATATAATTTGGGCTATATATTTGCACATAAGAGGGGTGGTAAAGAATTTGGATAGTTTGAGGTCAGAAAAAAATACTTTCTAGGTATATGGCCACTAATAAAATACAGAAGAATAGCGAGCTATCTGGAAATTTTGTTAACTAAAAAAAAAAAATAGTATGAAGTAAATGTAATGTCTCATTTAAATGTTTTTTCCATCTGTTAAATAGTTGTTTTTTTTTTTTCAATGACCGTTTTTCCAAGTATTAAGTCCTATTATAAGGTTAATGTAGTGTTTCATTTAAGTGTTTTATGATTATCGCTGATCAAAGTTTATATTATTGGTGCCTTTCATTTATGTTTTTTACTGTATTCATGGCCGTTTGTTTGGCTTTAAGATACACTTATATATCTATATATCTAACATGCAGAATAATTTTACCAAAAAAACTTTGCACGCTGACGCGATACAGTGTAACCCTACCCTTTAATGTGTAGATCTATAGCTCAAATTTATTTCTAAAGTAATTAAGAAACTAACGAAGAAACCGTTGTGTTTTCGATTTTTACATTTATTTTATTTTACTGTGTTCATGGCCGTATGTTTGGCTTTAAGATACACTTATCTATCTATCTATCTAATATGCAGAATAATTGTACCAAACACACTTTGCATTCTGACCCACTATACTGTGCCCCTCCCTCCTTAATGTGTAAATCTATAGCCCAAATTTATTTCTAAAGTAACGACGAAACTAACGAAGAAACCGGTGTGTTTTCGAATTTTACACAGCTTTAACTTGAGTGAGGGGCGCATAATACACAGGTACCAAAATTCCTTCCCCCAATAGAGATTAAAAAAAAACTCAAATAAAATTCTCAAATTTGGAAAGCCTTTTTTCCAAGGGGGGGGGTATTATCCGGGGGGGGGGGTATTTCACACTGGGGGTATTTTTTGTGGGAGTAGGAATGCTTCATGAGCTGCAAGCCGTATAACGACACGTACAACTGGGACGAACAACACGAACAAGATTACACACCTCTTTGTAGGTCAATGACAGGGCTAGAATACGACCGGGACAAGTGACATCATCAGTAGAGTCCTATGTTATACTTTGGGTTGATTATGTTCCTTCCTGTGCTATTTGGGTAGATTATGTTCCTTCCTATGCTATTTGGGTAGATTATGTTCCTTCCTATGCTATTCTGGTCCTTTATGTTCCTTCCTATGCTATTCTGGTCCTTTACGTTCCTTCCTATGCTATTGAGTCAGAACTCCCTCAAACAGTTTCACGTGCAAATTGCCAAAAAAATTTAGTTTTGAGGAGATTACGTTCTTTGGCACCTTTGGAGAAAAGGGGTTAAAGTGATTAGCAATTACGAGCGGGGATTCCCCGCTGGGTTTTTTTTTTAATAGAAAACTAGAGATTGTCAAATTGCGAATTTAGGAATTGTTTTGATTGACATTTTTGCAAAAAGGGATAAGGAATTCGCAAATTGGACACTATTAACGATATTAATTAATGTTTTGAATAATAGGAGTGTGATTAATTCTAATTAGTGATTGGATAATTTTTAACATGAAATCTCTGAATAAAATATTTTTTGGGGGGAGAAGGGTTGATTGTGTACTGTATAATACACAAGTGATGTTTTGACAATGTTGTCAACTGTTGCCTGATTCCGTGTGGTTTTTCTTTACTTAGTGCTCATTAAAAACAAATTTTTTTGTTAAATAAGTAGTTCTTGTATCTTTTAAAAGAGCTTTACGGGGTTTGAGAGACTCTGTTGCCTGATTCCATGTGGTTTTTCTTTACCTGGTGCCCATTTAAAAAGAAATTATTGTGTTAAATAAGTAGTTCTTGTATATTTTAAAAGAGCTTTACAGGGTTTGAGAGACTCGGTTGCCTGATTCCGTGTGGTTTTTCTTTACTTGGTGCCCATTAAAAACGAAATTTTTTTGTTAAATAAGTATTTATTGTATCTTTTAAAATAGATTTAAGGGGTTGGAGAGACTCGGTTGCCTGATTCCGTGTGGTTTTTCTTTACTTAGTGCTCATTAAAAACAATTTTTTTTTTTAAATAAGAAGTTATTGTATATTTTAAAAGAGCTTTACGGGGTTTGAGAGACTCTGTTGCCTGATTCCCTGTGGTTTTTATTTACCTGGTACCCATTAAAAACGAAATTTTTGTGTTAAATAAGTATTTCTCGTATCTTTTAAAAGAGCTTTACAGGGTTTGAGAGACTCGGTTGCCTGATTCCGTGTGGTTTTTCTTTACTTGGTGCCCATTAAAAACGAAATTTTAGTGTTAAATAAGTAGTTCTTGTATCTTTTAAAAGAGCTTTACGGGGTTTGAGAGACTCTGTTGCCTGAGTCCATGTGGTTTTTTCATTTACCTGGTGCCCATTAATAACGCAATTTTTGTGTTAAATAAGTAGTTCTTGTATCTTTTAAAAGAGCTTTAAGGGGTTTGAGAGACTCTGTTGCCTGATTCCGTGTGGTTTTTCTTTACTTGGTGCCCTTTAAAAACGAAATTTTTGTCTTAAATAAGTAGTTCTTGTATCTTTTAAAACAGCTTTATGGGGTTTGAGAGACTCGGTTTCCTGATTCTCTGTGGTTTTTCTTTACTTGGTACCCATTAAAAACGAAATTTTTGTGTTAAATAAGTAGATTGAATTAAAAACGTGGTGATATTTGGAAACTTTTTCTCTTTCGAAGATTTTTAGAGGAAAGACTTGATGATAAACTAACTTGATGATAACTAGGATCATTATACATATTTTAAAAAACCTGATCGAAGGGCCAAGGACTCTTATTACCCCAAGTAGTTGCAAGTACTCTTTGCACGAAATTGTTCTCAAATCTAATTGATTTGATTTCAGTCGTTCTTGGGAGTTCATACTGTAAACACCTCTGTTGGATATAGTCTGGATATAATCTCATTATACAATAAGACCCAATTGTGATTCCCTACGGACTTATCATAGTCAACAGAATCAAGTCTGGATATAATCTCATTATACAGTAAGACTCAATTGTGATTCCCTATGGACTTAGCATAATCAACTTTTTTGAACTTGAATTATTTATCGTTAATTGACCAAACCTGTTTCATGCAGTGGCTGTAGAAGTCAAGAGCTGATTTAATCGTGTAATATTTGGTTAGCGGGGGGTATTCACACACCCCCCTTGCCAGTAAGATCCTGTTGATGCTAGTTCGAATGAACTACTAATCCCCAATTCTCCCGAAGCGGATTTATAATCGAGATTTATCATGGCTAATGTTACGCAAAAATTGTTCGACGAGTTCAGAAAAGTTTTGAGCAGAAAAATGGATTCTATTATTGCTACGCAGACAGAATTAAATAATAAGCTTGACGGAATTACTTCTGAGATCACGTCGCTGAGAACGGAGGCTGCCGACCGAGATGTGAGGCTTAATAACTTTGAGAAAACTATCGACGAGTATGTCGACAAGTACCAGGCCCTGGAAAAACAGCTACTACTTATCGACGTGAAAGATTGCCGTCTGAACCTTATTGTGCATGGTTTACCGGCAGAAGAGCCTAACAAGAAAGTTGAAGATAGCGTCATTAAATTAGTTAGCGAAAAGCGGGGTGTAACTAGTGACATATCTATGACTAAGTGCTATCGGATTTCTTCACGGGCTGCAAACATCACAAATAGGCGCAGCAAGTAAAATAGCAGACGCAAGGAGTCCCCCGTATTTATTTCACTAAGCTCGGAGAGTGATGTCCAGTCGATCATGAACAATGTTAAAAAGCTAAAAGGTAGTGGGATTATAATCTCTACAGACCTGCCCCCTGCTCTCAACATGATTTGAAACTCCCTACTCTCGAAAGCACAAGAAATGAAAGAGTCGAAACATATCGTTTCATCCAGAGTGCGTCATAAGGGTATTAACTTATGGCTAGAAGTGAAAAAAAGTGATTCTTCTGACTGGGAAAAGATTAATTAGTTTGTTTGTAGTGTATACGCAGACCATTATTTGTTTTATTTGTTTAATGAAATACGTCCGCGATCGAGAGATGAAACAAGTTCATTTTGTTGGTGTGTGTCATGATTGGGAAAATGACCACTAGTCAGTGTTGGTTTTTTTTTTCGTTGTTTTTTTCTTTCTTATTGTGTTCAGTGCTCAATGCGACTTCGACTTGTTAAGTCTGCCATGCCTGATTATGCTTCATCGTCGCGATTATTTTTTTATATTTTACCAAGGCCTATAAATAAGGTTCTGTTTTTGCTTGGTGTGTTTTTTTCATTTGAAGATCAGATATTTAACAATAAGTACCGTACTCTTCCACATCAAGGTTTGGTTGATGATTTATTACCGCATCACTACAGACTCCCACCAGACGGTTTGGTAAGTCAAAATGATTATGATTAATTCTGCTGGTGATGGGACATCGAGTAGGTTGAGAGATTTTGAGAGAGACCCATTAGATTTAATAAAAATTTCTGCAGATTGTGGTTTTTCGGATGATGAATATGATATTTCTATTATATCCCTCCCTATTAACAAATATTTACTCCCTAATGAGATTAACAGACATGTTTCTCCTGGTAGTGTGAGGCTGGCGAGTTTAAACTGTTGCGGTTTGATGAGTAGTTTGGACCATTTATCTTCGTTCCTTCCATGCTGCCGAGTTGATGTATTAGCTGTATGTGAGACTTTCTTAAATGAGTCAACTAGTCACCTAGTGAATATTAACGGTTACAATTTTATTTCTAAGACTAGGAATGACAGATCGAGAGGAGGCCTTGGTTTTTTTATTCATAATGATATTACTTACAGGATTGTTTCGGATTTTGATTCTATGTATGAAGAAATGTTGTTTGAATTTTTGGTTGTCGAGCTTGATTTTGGTAATGAAAAAGTGTTGTGTTGTTGTTTTACAGACCACCTAGCTCTTCGGTGCAACATTTCATAAGTAAGCTGGAAGCGTTTTATTCGATCGCAATCGAGTGAAGTCGGGAGATTATGTACATTGGGGATTTTAATATTGATATAAGTAATGCTGGTCATGATCTTTCATCTACACAATATTCACCTTCGGCTGTTGATTTTCTGACACTTTGTCTTTCGCTGGGGCTTCTCCCAGCTTGTCGTATTCCAACTCGAGTTGTAAGCTCGACAGCAACGGTAATCGACAATATTTTTCTGAATATGGAATTTGATTCGTGTCATGTTATTATCGATGACACGTCAGACCACTTTATGCTTTTGATGGAGATAAAAACTGGGCGACAAACGGCGACTCCGATCAAAACAACTAGAAGGCTTGATGCTACATCTGTTCAGCGGTTGAATGAACTGCTGCTTAAAATTGACCCCTCTCCATGCTTAGACTGCGAGGATGTAAATCAAGCTTCACAGTATTTTGTCAATGAATTTACCACAGCACTTAATGTGGCTTGTCCGATGTCTTCAACCCGTCTAAGACGTTACAACAGATCTAAAAAGCCTTGGGTTACACGAGGACTACTAAGGTCGATCCAATCAAAGAACAGGCTGTATAAAATATATCTATCGAATCCCGATGAAACAAATCAAGCCTTTTTTAAAGCTTACAGAAATTGCTTAACCAAAGCTCTCAGGTCTGCTAAACAGCTCTACTATTTGAAGGCATTCAATAGCGCGCATGGATCTCCTAAGAAGGTATGGACATTAATAAACGATTGTATCGGCAAAAAAAAAGTTGAATTCTTTTCCGGACGAAATGATGCCCCCAGGTGGTGATACAGCTGTTAAAGGAAAACTTAACGTCGCCAACATGCTCAACACGCACTTCGCTAAAATAGGTGAAAAGACGTCGGAAGAGGCATCCCAAAAATCAACGCCAAATTCTGCTGATTTCAAAAGTTTTCTACCCTCTTCTACTGACCGATCCATATTCCTCACTCCAGTCTCGTCTGCTGAATTGATGCTTGTACTTCATCAACTCAAAAATGGACACTCAGAAGGAATCGACGGATCTTCTACGAACTTGCTTAAATCGATTATGCCTAGTATAGTAAATTTTCTTGTGCACATAATTAATCTTTGTTTCAAGAATGGTATCTTCCCTTCATGTATGAAGTCCGCCCGTGTCATTGCACTACTCAAAGGGGAGATATAAAAGATCCGTCCAACTATAGGCCCATATCTATTCTATCTGCTTTCGGAAAAATTATTGAACGTTGTTTGTACGTGAGGATTATAAATTTTCTTGACAAGAATAGTTTTTTCAGTAAGTCCCAATTCGGGTTTCGAAAAGGACATTCTACTGAGCATGCTATTTTGGCAGTAACCCAGTTTATTCATGATGCCTTGGATAAGGGTGAAATTCCAGCTTCTATATTCGTGGATATACGGAAAGCGTTTGACACTATTTGTCACATGATTTTAAATGAAAAATTGTCTAATTGTGGTATACGTGGTCCGGCTAAATCGATAATATTGTCATATTTAAGCGATAGAGTCCAGTGTATTGATGGGGGCGAAGTTATATCAACGTCTTCGAACCAGTCAAATAATGTTGGAGTGCCCCAAGGTTCAATTCTCGGCCCTCTGTTGTTTCTAATTTATGTTAACGATATTAGTAATTCAGTTGAGGACCTAGGGCTGACCGTTCTCTTCGCAGATGACACAGCCTGTAGTGCCTCTGGAATCGATGAAGATCGTGTCAAACATAATTTAAGTCTAGTATTCGATAGACTAGTAGCAGGGTTTACGGCAAATAGGCTAGCTCTGAACACTTCAAAAACAAAGTTTATGGTATTTTCGCGTACGTCACGGGCACTTCCATGTCTGAAGTTGATTAAGTCATCTGTTTCAGGTATGTATATATCACGTGTTGAAATTATTCGTTACCTTGGTGTGCTGGTTCACTCAAATTTGATTTGGAAGCCGCATATAAATGGTATAAGATTGAAGCTTGGAAGGAACGTGGGTATTATGCAACGTATGAAATTCATTTTGCCGCTCGAAGCTATGCGTTCTATTTATTTCGCTCTTGGTCATTCTTATCTAAATTACTGCCCACTTATTTACTTGAATACTTTCAGATCCCATTTAATTCCGCTTCAGAGGCAACAAAATAAGGCGCTTCGTATTTTAAAAAGTTATCTTCCTTCCCCAGCGTCTTTCCCCAGTAAGTCTTCTACAAAGAGTTTATATTGTTTATTGAATATTCTTCCTGTTGAACTTGCAGTTACTTTTAACTCGATATTATTCAAGGTTAATCATAATCTCATGTCACTGCCCAGTTATTTCTTTTCTTTTGATTTGGTCCCAGTTGTTCCGCCATCTTCTCATCTAGCTCGCAGCATACGCAAACTGCGCCAGCCGTTGATAATTTCAGAGAGGTCCCTGTTTTCTCTACGAAATAGTGTGTTGGTCCCGTGGAACCAATATGAATCTATTTTTGATTTTGATGAGTCAATCATAATTTTAAAAAATAAAATAAAATCATTACTTTTGGACATTTATTAGTTAAATAATATTTTCATTATTTTTTTATTTTTTTTTTTCTTTTCTTTTTTTTCTATCTCTCTAGGATCTTGATATACTTCTTCTTTCCCCATTGGTGGTTGAGAGTTGTTTATGTATAGTCGGGTGGGTGTCTGCCGTGATGTTGTTATTAATTAACCATACATTTATTTATTTATTTATATTTGTTTGTTTAGTATACCATTTTTAATTAAAATACGTATATTTCTTTATTTTTTTTATTTTTTTATCTGTGCAAAACGAGCTTGTCTCACTGCCAGATATCTGTATATATTTAGTGTCATTATGTAAGATTGAATAATAAATGAACCTGAACCTGAACCTGAGTTCTTGTATCTTTTAAAATTGCTTTACGGGATTTGAGAGACTCGTTTGCCTGATTCCGTGTGGTTTTTCTTTACTTGGTGCCCATTAAAAACTAAATTTTTGTGTTAAAAAAGTAGTTCTTGTATCTTTTAAAAGAGCTTTACGGAGTTTGAGAGACTCGGTTGCCTGATTCCGTGTGGTTTTTCTTTACTTGGTGCCCATTAAAAACGAAATTTTTGTGTTAAATAAGTAGTTCTTGTATCTTTTAAAAGAGTTTTACAGGGTTTGAGAGACTCTGTTGCCTGATTCCGTGTGGTTTTTCTTTACTTGGTACCCATTAAAAACGAAATTTTTGTGTTAAATAAGTAGTTCTTGTATCTTTTAAAATAGATTTAAGGGGTTTGAGAGACTCGGTTGCCTGATTCCGTGTGTTTTTTTTTACTTTGTGCCCATTAAAAACAAAATTTTTTTGTTAACTAAGTATTTCTTGTATATTTTAAAAGAGCTTTACGGGGTTTGAGAGACTCTGTTGCCTGATTCCGTTTGGTTTTTCTTTACTTGGTGCCCCCATTAAAGACGAAATTTTTGTGTTAAATAAGTAGTTTTTGTATCTTTTAAAAGTGTTTTACGGGGTTTGAGAGACTCAGTTGCCTGATTCCGTGTGTTTTTTTTTTACTTCGTGCACATTAAAAAAGAAGTTTTTGTTTTAAATAATTAGTTGTTTTATCTTTTAAAAGAGCTTGAAGGGGTTTGAGAGACTCTGTTGCCTGATTCCGTGTGGTTTTTATTTACTTGGTGCCCATTAAAAACGAAATTTTGTGTTAAATAAGTAGTTCTTGTATCTGTTATAAGAGCTTTAAGGGGTTTGAGAGACTTGGTTGCATTGTATTTTCCATAATTTTTCTTACAAGAAACTAGAGTTTACGGCCAAAAACCCTTATTAGCTCAGATTTTATAGAAATAGTTTTATCTTTCGATCCGAAAATAGACTAAAGTTTCAGATTTGAACCAGAGAATTGTATTTTCCATAATTTTCTTACATCTTTGGAAATCATTAACGATAACAGACATGTTTTCGACCAGATGGGTTTTTGAAAGCACATTCAGCATGGCGTGCGCTATTTCTTTTTTATCATGAACCCTTTAGAGACCAATTTGATCAACTTGGAGAAAGTTCAAATAGAATCGTTACTGATATTGATATTAGTGCGTAAACTACAAACTGACAAAAAATATCCGGAACTTTTTTTCTTATAGCCTTGACTTTGAAGACATTTCTTCATCTTAATTGACTTTAGAAATATCATGCAAAATAAAACTAACCGAACCGTTGTTGCTTTGTCAAATTTTGAGCAAACAAAAGGATTGTAACACCTGATTGGCTCGTTTGTATGCAATTTCAAGCCAGTGAAAAGAACAAAACGTCTTTGAGTCACATTTAAAAAAAAAAGTAAATTCGATGTTTCTCTATGATTCAATCCCAACGTCTCCCTGCTCTGAGTGTTGAAAATGATTTCACGACATTATTTTCGTTTTTTTTTCTTGCCCCAAACTATTTTTTTATCATGAACCCTTTAAAGATCAATTTGATCAACTTTTAGAAAGTTCAAATAGAATCAATACTGATATTGATATTAGTGCGTAAACTACAAACTGACAAAAATATCCAGAATATTTTTTCTTATAGCCTTGACTTTGAAGACATTTCTTCTTTTGTAGGTGTGTGTTGTCTAAAACCTATAGTTTGGGCTGCTATTTGGGCTTTTCAGAGCGAGGTTTCTTAGTTTCTCATAGGTGTGTTGTCTGAAACCTACAATTTGGGGTGGGTAGTTTGCTATTTCCGGCTTTTCAGAGCTAGGTTTCTTAGTCTCTCATAGGTGTGTGTTGTCTAAAACCTACAATTTGAGGTGGGTAGTTTGCTATTTCTGGCTTTTATGCGCTAGGTTTCATAACCTTTTGTATGTGTGTGTTGTCTGAAACCTATAGTTTGGGATGCTATTTGGGCTTTTCAGAGCTAGGTTTCTTAGTCTCTCATAGGTGTGTGTTATCTGAAACCTACAATTTGGGGTGTGTAGTTTGCTATTTTTGACTTTTTTTACCTAGGTTTCATAGCCTTTTGTAGGTTTGTATTTGTCAGAAACCTATAGTTTGGGTTGCTATTTGGACTATTCAGAGCTAGGTTTCTTAGTCTCTCATTGGTTTGTGTTGTCTGAAACCTACAATTTGAGGTGGGTAGTTTGCTATTTCTGGCTTTTCAGAGCTAGGTTTCTTAGTGTCTCATAGGTGTGTGTTGTCTGAAACCTACAATTTGAGGTGGGTAGTTTGCTTTTTCTGGCTTTTATGAGCTAGGTAATAAACTATTTCTGTAAAATCTGAGCTAATAAGGGTTTTTGGCCCTAAACTCTAGTTTTTTGTAAGAAAATTATGGAAAATACAATTCTCTGGTTCAAATCTGAAACTTTAGTCTATTTTTGGATCAAAAAATAAAACTATTTCTATAAAATCTGAGCTAAAAAAGGAGTTTTGACCGTAAACTCTAGTTTTTTTGTATAAAAAATATGGAAAATACAATTTGTTGGCTCATAGGCGAAAATTAAGTCCAGTTATGGATCGAAAAATAAACTATTTCTATAAAAATCTGAGCTAATAAGGGTTTTTTGCAGTAAACTCTAGTTTTTTGTAAGAAAATTATGGATAATACAATTCTCTGGTGGATAACTGAAACTTTAGTCTATTTTTGGATCCAAAAATAAACTATTTCTGGAAAATCTGAGCTCAAAAGGGTTTTTGACTGTAAACTCTAGTTTTTTGTTGTAAGAAAATTATGGAAAATAAAATTCGTTAGCTCATATGTGAAAATTAAGTCCCTTTATGGATCGAAAAATAAAATATTTCTGTAAAATCTGAGCTAATAAGGGTTTTTGCACGTAAACTCTAGTTTTTTGTGAGAAAATTATGGAAAATACAATTCTCTGGTTTAAATCTGAAACTCCAGTCTATTTTTGGATCGAAAAATAAACTATTTCTGTAAAATCTGAGCTAATAGGGGTTTTTGACCGTAAACTCTAGTTTTTTGTCAGAAAATTATGGAAAATACAATTGTCTGGTTCAAATCTGAAACTCTAGTCTATTTTTGGATCAAAAAATAAAACTATTTCCATAAAATATGAGCTAAAAAGGGTTTTTTGACCGTAAACTCTAGTTTTTTGTAAGAAAATTATGGATAATACAATTCTCTGGTGGAACTCTGAAACTTTAGTCTCTTTTTGGATCAAAAAATAAACTATTTCTGCAAAATCTGAGCTAATAAGGGTTTTTGACCGTAAACTCTAGTTTTTTGTTGTAAGAAAATTATGGAAAATACAATTCGTTAGCTCATAGGTGAAAATTTAGTCCATTTATGGATAGAAAAATAAACTATTTCTGTAAAATCTGAGCTAATAAGGGTTTTTGCCCGTAAACTCTAGTTTTTTTGTGAGAAAATTATGGAAAATACAATTCTCTGGTTCAAATCTGAAACTCCAGTCTATTTTTGGATCGAAAAATAAACTATTTCTGTAAAATCTGAGCTAATAGGGGTTTTTGACCGTAAACTCTAGTTTTTTGTAAGAAAATTATGGAAAATACAATTGTCTGGTTAAAATCTGAAACTCTAGTCTATTTTTGGATCAAAAAATAAAACTATTTCCATAATATCTGAGCTAAAAAGGGTTTTTGACCGTAAACTCTAGTTTTTTTTAAGAAAATTATGGAAAATACAAATCTCTGGCTCAAATCTGAAACTTAAGTCTGTTTTTGGATCGAAAAATAAAACTATTTCCGTAAAATCTGAGCTAAAAAGGGTTTTTGACCGTAAACTAGTTTTTTGTAAGAAAATTATGGAAAATACAATTCTCTGGTTCAAATCTGAAGCTTAAGTCTATTTTTGGATCGAAAAATAAAGCTATTTCTATAAAATCTAAGTTAAAAGGGTTTTCGACCGTAAGCTCTAGTTTTTTGTAAGAAAATTATGGAAAATACAATTCATTGGCTCATAGGTGAAAATTAAGTCCAGTTATGGATCGAAAAATAAAGTATTTCTGTAAAATCTGAGCTAATAAGGGTTTTTGACCGTAAACTCTAGTTTCTTGTAAGAAAATTATGGAAAATACAATTCTCTAGTTCAAATAAGAAACTTAAGTCCAGTTTTTGATACTCATAATGATGAGGACTGATGATTCTAATTCAATATTTTTTCCATAAAAACAAACTTTTTTTTGAAACTTCGAAATGATTCAACTTTATTTATTTTTTATGTTTTTTTTGTACATATCTTAAAATGACAAAATATGCCTACGGCTCTATCAATTCTACTCTATGATTGGTTAGAGATATGATGTGGCTTTCCCATTGATATTCTATATCCAGTTATTGACACTACCTAGTCTATTGCATGTATTAAATCAGTATTTTTACGCAGTGGAACGATAAACACATAAGTCATATCTAAAAAAAAAGTGAATATGGAGCATTTTAATAAAGTGTGTTCACATAACAAGGTTATCGTAGCATTGAATGCCGACAAGGAGAAGTATTTAAACTATGAAACGAGTACAAGTGGTAGCACTATTGGAAATGTATGCATGCATTGTCATGACAGTAAGGAATTCAATTTCTTTGGAAAAGCGAAAAAATTCAACTCTTATGTTGGTGGTTATGTGAGATTGAGATCTCCAGAGATGATTGCACTCAAAGAGAATGCCAACATAAAAATAATCGTTGATGATAGAGGACAACTCCTTGCTATGGTTGCAGGTAACACATTACCTACTGATACATCCAATCGTCAGCTTTTGGGTATTAGCATTCAACGGAAGGTCAATAAAAGAAAAGCCTACTCTTCTACTAATATCGTAAACTATATCTTTCTACGAGCCGAAACTGTTACCTGTGTAAAAATAATGTGATAATAGACCGTGAAGTTTACGGGAAAATAACATGGGCATGTTCGAATAAGAATAATCTAGAATGTACCGCTTGATCGACGGTAAACATAGCACAACCCCACTATGCTGTTATAGCTCGAACAGTTGATGAACCAAATAATACCCAGGACAAAAAGCACATAGCGCCTGCTGTTGACACACCAGTGCAAACTGTGAATGAACAAAATTGGAATAGTTATTATTCTACTGATTACGAACTAAGAGAAGACAATAGCTACAATATCAAGAGAGAACATGGTGAACTATTTTATGGAACAGATTCAAAATGTCCAAAGTTAATCATTGATATTAATAATGTATTATAATATATTTTTGTATTAATATTCTACATAGCATTATTTCATTAAAATATATTATGCATTACATTGTTATGCGTTTATTATTTTTAGAGTAAGCTAGCATATCAAATGTTTAGAATGTCTATTAAAACATCGGAGATGTAAGAAAAGGAATTTGCATACATCTATTGTCAGACACATGGGATAATATTGACAAAATCTAGCTATCAGAATGAATAAATTCTTTATCAACACCCGTTGTTGGATATGTTATTATGTCATTATGAAAAAATTGTAAGTAATTAGGTAAGTAAGTAATTAAGTAGGTAAGAAAATAACAAACTCTTTCTTGAATTCACCTCTTGGATACACAATACAGAAATTTTATTCAGGAAATTATGAAAAAGAAATTGAACAAATTCATTATTAACATTCTTTATCGATTGAAGTCGCTTCCTAGACAGTCAATACAGCAATTTCACAAAATCTAAGCATCAGATTGATTAAATTCTATATCAACATCCATTTCTCGGATACATGCGGATGAAATTGACAAAATCTAAGTGTTAGAGTAAATAAATTTTATTTATCAACATCTTTTGTCAGATACATCGAATAAAATTGACAGAATCTAAGTGTCAGAGTGAATATTTTATTTTTTATCAACATCTTTTATCAATTACAACAATTATAAATAACAAAATCTAAATTTCAGAGTGAATAAATGTTTTTTCAGCATTCTTTGTCGGATATACGTGCGCAAACGTAACCTCGTCTAAATTAACCTTAAAAAATGAAATAAAGCGATGTCGACTTTGCATATTTTATTCAACATATCCGTCATTCTTACAAGATACTAGAGTTTACGGTCAAAAACCCTTATTAGCTCAGATTTTATGGAAATAGTTTCATTTTTTGATCCAAAAATAGACTTAAGTTTCACATTTGAACCATGGGAATTATATTTTCCATAATTTTCTTATAAAAAAACTAGAGTTTACGGCCAAAAACCCTTGTTAGCTCAGATTTTACAGAAATACTTTATATTTCGATCCATAACTGGACTTAATTCTCACCTATGAGCCAATGAATTGTATTTTCCATAATTTTCTTACAAAAAACTAGAGTTTACGGTCGAAAACTCTTTTAACTCAAATTTTTTAGAAATAGTTTTATTTTTCGATCCAAAAATAGACTCAAGTTTCAGATTTGAACCAGAGAATTGTATTTTCCATAATTTTCTTACAAAAAACTAGAGTTTAGGGTCAAAAACCCTTTTTAGCTCAGATTTTATCGAAATAATTTTATTTTTCGATCCAAAAATAGACTTAAGTTTCAGATTTGAACCAGAGATTTGTATTTTCCATAATTTTCTTACAAAAAACTAGAGTTTATGGTCAAAAAACCCTTTTTAGCTCAGATTTTATGGAAATAGTTTTATATTTCGATAGAAAAATAGATTAGAGTTTCAGATTTGAACCAGACAATTGTATTTTCCATAATTATCTTACAAAAAACTAGAATTTATGGTCAAAAACCCTTATTAGCTCAGATTTTACAGAAATAGTTTATTTTTCGATCCAAAAATAGACTAGAGTTTCAGATTTGAACCAGAGAATTGTATTTTCCATAATTTTCTCGCAAAAAAACTAGAGTTTACGGGCAAAAACCCTTATTAGCTTAGATTTTACAGAAATAGTTTATTTTTCGATCCATAACTGGACTTAATTTTCCCCTATGAGCCAACGAAATGTATTTTCCATAATTTTCTTACAAAAAAAACTAGAGTTCACGGTCAAAAACCCCTATTAGCTCAGATTTTACAGAAATAGTTTATTTTTCGATCAAAAAATAAACTAAAGTTTCAGATTTCCACCAGAGAATTGTATTATCCATAATTTTCTTACAAAAACTAGAGTTTACTGCAAAAAACCCTTATTAGCTCAGATTTTATAGAAATAGTTTATTTTTTGATCCATAACTGGACTTAATTTTCACCTATGAGCCAACAAATTGTATTTTTCATAATTTTCTTACAAAAAAAAATAGAGTTTACGGTCAAAAATCCTTTTTTAGCTCAGATTTTATAGAAATAGTTTTATTTTTCGATCCAAAAATAGACTAAAGTTTCAGATTTGAGCCAGAGAATTGTATTTTCCATAATTTTCTTACAAAAAAGTAGAGTTTACGGCCAAAAACTCTTCTTAGCTCAGATTTTACAGAAATAGTTTATTACCTAGATCATAAAAGCCAGAAATAGCAAACTACCCACCTCAAATTGTAGGTTTCAGACAACACACACCTATGAGACACTAAAAAACCTAGCTCTGAAAATCCAGAAATAGCAAACTACCCACCTCAAATTGTAGGTTTCAGACAACAAACACCTATGAGAGACTAAGAAACCTAGCTCTGAAAAGCCCAAATAGCATCCCAAATTATAGGTTTCAGACAATGAACCTACAAAAGGCTATGAAACCTAGCTCAGAAAAGTCAAAAATAGCAAACTACACACCACAAATTGTAGGTTTCAGATAACACACACCTATGAGAGACTAAGAAACATAGCTCTGAAAAGCCCAAATAGCATCCAAAATATAGGTTTCAGACAACACACACATACAAAAGGCTATGAAACCTAGCGCATAAAAGCCAGAAATAGCAAACTACCCACCTCAAATTGTAGGTTTTAGACAACACACACCTATGAGAGACTAAGAAACCTAGCTCTGAAAAGCCGGAAACAGCAAACTACCCACCCCAAATTGTAGGTTTCAGATAAAACACATCTATGAGAAACTAAGAAACCTATCTCTGAAAATCCCAAAGAGAATCTCAAACTATAGGTTTTAGATAAGACACAATTACAAAAGAAGAAATGTCTTTAAAGTCAAGGCTATAAGAAAAAAAGTTCTGGATATTTTTGTCAGTTTTTAGTTTACGCACTAATATCAATATCAGTAACGATTCTATTTGAATTTTCGCCAAGTTGATCAAATTGATCTCTAAAGGGTTCATGATAAAAAAATAGTTTGGGGCAAGAAAAAAAAAACTAAAATAATGTCGTGAAATCATTTTCAACACTCAGAGCAGGGGAACGTTGGGATTGAATCATAGAGAAACATCGAATTTACTTCTTTTTTTTTAAATTTGACTCAAACACACACCTATGAGAAACTAAGAAACCTAGCTCTGAAAAGCCCAAATAACATCCTAAACTATAGGTTTTAGACAGCACACACCTACAAAAGAAGAAATGTCTTCAAAGTCAAGGCTATAAGAAAAAAAGTTCTGGATATTTTTGTCAGTTAGTAGTTTACGCACTAATATCAATATCAGTAACGATTCTATTTGAACTTTCTCCAAGTTGATCAAATTGATATCTAAAGGGTTCATGATAAAAAAAATAGTTTGGGGCAAGAAAAAAAAAAACTAAAATAAAGTCGTGAAATCATTTTTAACACTCAGAGCAGGAGGACGTTGGGATTGAATTATAGAGAAACATCGAATTTACTTCTTTTTTTAAAATGTGACTCAAAGACATTTTGTTCTTTTCACTGGCTTGAAATTGCATACAAACGAGCCAATCAGGTGTTACAATCCTTTTGTTTGCTCAGAATTCGACAAAGCAACGACGGTTTGGTTAGTTTTATTTTGCATGATATTTCGAAAGCCAATTAAGATGAAGAAATGTCTTCAAAATCAAGGCTATAAGAAAAAAAGTTCTGGATATTTTTTATCAGTTTGTAGTTTACGCACTAATATCAATATCAGTAACGATTCTATTTGAACTTTCTCCAAGTTGATCAAATTGGTCTCTAAAGGGTTCATGATAAAAAAAAATAGCGCAGGCCATGCTGAATGTGCTTTCAAAAACCCATCTGGTCGAAAACATGTTTGTTATCGTCAATGATTTCCAAAGATGTAAGAAAATTATGGAAAATACAATTCTCTGGTTGAAATCTGAAACTTTAGTCTATTTTCGGATCGAAAAATAAAACTATTTCTATAAAATCTGAGCTAATAAGGGTTTTTAACCGTAAACCTTAGTTTCTTGTAAGAAAATTATGGAAAATACAATGCAACCGAGTCTCTCAAACCCCGTAAAGCTCTTTTAACAGATACAAGAACTACTAATTTAACAAAAAAATTTCGTTTTTAATGGGCACCAAGTAAAGAAAAACCACACGGAATCAGGCAACCGAGTCTCTCAAACCCCTTAAAGCTCTTTTAGCAGATACAAAAACTACTTATTTAACACAAAAATTTCGTTTTTAATGGGGGCACCAAGTAAAGAAAAACCACACGGAATCAGGCAACCGAGTCTCTCAAACCCCATAAAGCTCTTTTAAAAGATACAAGAACTACTTATTTAACACAAAAATTTCGTTTTTATTGGGCATCAAGTAAAGAAAAACCACACGGAATCAGGCAACAGACTCTCTCAAACCCCGTAAAGCTCTTTTAAAAGACACACGAACTACTTATTTAACACAAAAATTTCGTTATTAATGGGCAACAGGTAAAGAAAAAAACCACATGGAATCAGGATTCAGAGTCTCTCAAACCCCGAAAAGCTCATTTAAAAGATACAAGAACTACTTATTTAACACAGAAGTTTCGTTTTTAATGGGCACCAAGTAAAGAAAAACCACACGGAATCAGGCAACCGAGTCTCTCAAACCCCGTAAAGCTCTTTGAAAAGATACAAGAACTACTTATTTACCACAAAAATTTCGTTTTTAATGGGCACCAGGTAAATAAAAACCACATGCAATCGGGCAACAGAGTCTCTCAAACCCCGTAAAGCTCTTTTAAAAGATACAAGAACTACTTATTTAACAAAAAAAAAATGTTTTTAATGAGCACTAAGTAAAGAAAAACCACACGGAATCAGGCAACAGTTGACAACATTGTCCAAACATCACTTGTGTATTATACAGTACACAATCAACCCATCTCCCCCAAAAAATATTTTATTCAGAGATTTCATGTTAAAAAATTATCCAATCACTAATTAGAATTAATCACACTCCTATTATTCAAAACATTAATTAATATCGTTCATAGTGTCCAATTTGCGAATTCCTTATCCCTTTTTTGCAAAATGTCAATCAAAACAATTCCTAAATTCGAAATTTGACAATCTGTAGTTTTCAATAAAAAAAAAACAGCGGAGAAGAATCTCCGCTCGTAATTGCTAATCACTTTAACCCTTTTTCTCCAAAGGTGCCAAGGAACGTAATCTCCTCAAAACTTATTTTTTTTGGCAATTTGCACGTGAAACTGTTTGAGGGAGTTCTGACTCAATAGCATAGGAAGGAACGTAAAGGACCAGAATAGCATAGGAAGGAACATAAAGGACCAGAATAGCATAGGAAGGAACATAATCTACCCAAATAGCATAGGAAGGAACATAATCTACCCAAATAGCACAGGAAGGAACATAATCTACCCAAAGTATAACATAGGACTCTACTATCATCAGACTTCTGAGAATTTCAACATTGAATTTGCGCAATAGCTCCAAGAGCTCTTAGCAAGCACAACTAATATAATGAATGATTTTCAGTATAATTGATATTAGTGTGAGAATAGAATTTAAGAATAGAAGAGTTTGACTCTACTCCTATATTTATTCATCGAGATATATTGCAATAATGAGTGGAATATTTACACTATTAGAAGTTGATAGAGGAGCTGGTAGCAGAAGCAGCGATACAAGGGTACCAAATATTGTGGTAAAAATCACAAGAGGATCACGGCTTTGTCTTGAATGGCATGAAGTATATACAAGATACGCGTTATCATTGAGTAAATTTAAATTGGAGGACCAATTATGCTTCGCTGCAAAAGTTGATATAGCACATATACATAGACTTCAAAGTACCTTAAATGCAATAGTGAAGTATATAGAGGACAATGAGTTATATCGGTAATTGTATATGTGTAATATATATTATTGTTGTAATTATGATCACACACAATAAAATTGTTTCGAAATCAAAAATGTCCCCTTTCTTTTTGTTAGATTTTTTTTAGGTTATTGAATATTCTTGAAATAGAACTAATCGCAGTTAGTCTAGAGTCAGCAGTGAGGAGTGTTAGTATTGAAAAATGAATAGATTTGAGAAAGAGAGAGTTAGGTCGAATCTTGTGATTATGGAAAAACATTTGATTCTAGATGACGATTTTCTTGAGTTATCTCTTCAACGGAAGATATTTTCTCAGGAAACACTTCACAATATAATAAAAACTGATTCACCAGCTATGGACTATTGTATGAAGGTTTTACGACGTGACTCGAATGCTTTTACTGTGTATTAATTGAAACAAAGCAGAATAATATCGTGGATATACTTTTGAAAACATTGCCATAGATTCTATGTAGATGACTCTCTTCAAAACAGATTATGTAACATCACAGAGTTACTCCTCTTTCCCTCTATCCCCCAACTGAATTTATCAAACATGGATCAGTTTCATTTTAGCTGTGAGAGAGTTGACACCGGAAACCAAAAATATTCTATACATGCCCACTATGTATGTATACTCTTGGCAGTTGGTCATCATGTGAGAATTTTACAAATATTGATGACTATAATGAAAAGTGCAAATTATGCAACCCGAGTAAATTACATAGAGGATATGCAGTAAAAATTAAAGGCTGTGATTCATATCTTAAAGAGATTTGTGACTCCCACCCTAGAGGGCAACTATGCTCCAATTGTCACTAAGACAAATATGATCAGTGGGAAAAAAACTTATCCTGGCATGATTGTAAAAAACCCTAAACGAGATTTTAGCTTATTTATACGTGATTGGTATAGTCGTGGTTTTAAATTATTTTGGGAGGGAGTATCAGGTCTACGATTCAGCTGTTGGGGCAACAAGACAATTTGGTTTCTACGTCATCGTTGTGACAACACTGCCTATTATGACTATAAACCTAGTGATTTTTATTTGGCTGTTACAGAATGTGATTCACCAATTAAAAACACTGTATGTGATATTGATTCAAATATACAAATTGAAACACGTGAATTTCCCAAAATGAATGCAAATAGTATTATTGACTATACAAAGAGGTATGATACGAGTGAAGATACATTGTACTGTAGAAAATGTGACCCAGATTTTGCAGCCAATCAAGATCAATATACAGTGAATTAAAATATTCTACCAGCATTAGTTGTTCTCGACAGTTGCCAGTATACCAAAGAAGAAATCTAAATTGTAGAATTAAGACATTGTCGTTGTATATATATATTTATATTAATAAACAAATTTACATACATTTTTAAAACACTTTACTCGTAGGGGCACTAAAATCCATATTATACAGGTCAAAGAGGATATTTTCCACCATAAAGTCATTATGACCTGGATTGTCTAAGTAAATGTTGAGAAACTGCTGGTAAGTATAGTCGCGACATCTAAAAACGAAATATAGTAGCCGTGGAAACCGCAACTTTTAGTCAGTAGATCCTGCACTCTCTTCTGGTTTTGAATAATAGTTTTCCCACTGCTTTCAATATATTTGTGTTGATGAGTTGATGAGTTACAAGCAACAAAACTATCGGGAAACCATAAAATTAGCAAAACTTATTATATAGCATTGGGCTATATCAAGCTCCATGAAGGGGGGGGGGTGCTGGTATAAAATTGTGATGGTAGAGATTATTTAATGCTGGTGTTGAATTGGGAATAAAACGGAATATTTTGTTGTTTTTATCCCTCTAGTTGACTTTATGTACAGATAATCAGAATTCTGAATTCTTTTGAATCCAAAATGTCATTTTTGTTGCTTAATTTTACATATTTCTGCTGTACTTGTTCCAGCTATTGATTCGTAGAAAAATAGTAGAAAACTCAGTTTTAAGGTATGCATTGACGTATGATGGAGTAATTTTACATTCTGGTATCCTTGGTACTTAAAAAACAATCTACTCCCTTGTTTGATCTCTTTAGTGAATTCAAATAAAATCTGAAAATTCCTATAAAATATAATACTTTTTAAGGGTATTTAACTATCCCAAACATAAGTAATTATTAAAGATGGCAGCTCTATTTCTATTTACGGCTAAAATCCAGTTGTGTTTCTTTCTGTAAATTGACTAATGCCTAGGCCACATTAACCTATAATGTTATTAGTTTATAAAATCAAAATTACGCAAGACTACAGCACAAATTAGGTAAGCTGTTCCAAATTTCTCGAGTCAAACAGTGTTCAACTTTCAAGCATAAAATTCTTGATTGACCAATCAGAGTTGAGATGTAAGGCATATTTTTTTTAACCAGAAAAAATAAAGCTTGGAACAGTGATTTTCCATCCGTAACAGAAATCTGACAAAAGTTAAGATGACGTAGCATTAGTACAGAGGAGTTGGAAACAGATTAGTGTTGGTGCAAACTTTTTAACAAATTTCCTGTAATTTTAATTTTCCCCTTCTGAAATACAATTGTGGCGGTAAAATCAAGAAAAATCCTATGTCACTCATAAAACTTGGGTTTTTAATAAACAGATGTGACTATGGTGTGACTCGGCCATAATTTTTTTTTTTAATTTTTCTTTTGCTGTCATTCTCCACAGAAATGCAACGACTTGAACAAGATAAAACTGAAATCGGTCAAGTAAATTTAAAATCAAGTTTTAAGGGACTTGAACCTCATGGTGTTTATGTAAAGGAAGCCTTCGTTTATCGATTCGTTTTAATGGTTTACAATTCAGTGGGTTCCCAATTACTTTCCTAGACTTTTAGGACTTTTCAGATTTTATTTGAATTCACTAAAGAGATCAAACAAGGGAGTAGATTGTTTTTTAAGTACCAAGGATACCAGAATGTAAAATTGCTCCATCATACGTCAATGCATACCTTAAAACTGAGTTTTCTACTATTTTTCTACGAATCAATAGCTGGAACAAGTAAAGCAGAAATATGTAAAATTAAGCAACAAAAATGACATTTTGGATTCAAAAGAATTCAGAATTCTGATTATATGTACATAAAGTCAACTAGAGGGATAAAAACAACAAAATATACCGTTTTATTCCCAATTCAACGCCAGCATTAAATAATCTCTACCATCACAATTTTGTACCAGCACTCCCCCCCCCCCCTTCATGGAGCTTGATATAGCCCAATGCTATATAATAAGTTTTGCGAATTTTATGGTTTCCCGATAGTTTTGTTGCTTGTAACTCATCAACTCATCAACACTAATATATTGAAAGCAGTGGGAAAACTATTATTCAAAACCAGAAGAGAGTGCAGGATCTACTGACTAAAAGTTGCGGTTTCCACGGCTACTATATTTCGTTTTTAGATGTCGCGGCTATACTTACAAGCAGTTTCTCAACATTTACTTAGACAATCCACGTCATAATGACTTTATGGTGGAAAATATCCTCTTTGACCTGTATAATATGGATTTTAGTGCCCCTACGAGTAAAGTGTTTTAAAAATGTATGTAAATTTGTTTATTAATATAAATATATATATACAACGACAATGTCTTAATTCTACAATTTAGATTTCTTCTTTGGTATACTGGCAACTGTCGAGAACAACTAATGCTGGTAGATCATTTTAATTCACTGTATATTGATCTTGATTGGCTGCAAAATCTGGGTCACATTTTCTACAGTACAATGTATCTTCACTCGTATCATATCTCTTTGTATAGTCAATAATACTATTTGCATTCATTTTGGGAAATTCACGTGTTTCAATTTGTATATTTGAATCAATATCACATACAGTGTTTTTAATTGGTGAATCACATTCTTTGATCAAATTTTCTATAATTTCGACTGAAAAAATAGGAGTTCACACTTAAAAAGTTCTATTAAGACACATGAATTGCTTTCGAAAACCCAAATGAATTAGTTGAAAATAAAGTTTTAACAAGAAATGATTTCTGTCGTGAAATGCAAGAGTTGGAATATTTCAGTAGTGACTTGTTGTGCTTTACCTTGTCACAGTTACATTCTCCTGATTTTTCTAATTTCATTTTGAATTTCTGACATGAAATGCAAGAGTTGGAATATTTCAGTAGTGTATTGTAGTTCTATACCTTGTCACAGTTACATTCTGTTGATTTCCATAGTTCATTTGGAATTTCTTTAATTGAAATGCAAGAGTTGGAATATTTCAGTAGTGTTTTTTTTTGTGCTTTATCTTATCACAGTTACATTCTGTTGATTTTCATAGTTCATTTTGAATTTCTTTCATTGAAATGCAAGAGTTGGAATATTTCAGTAGTGTTTTTTGTTGTGCTTTACCTTATCACAGTTACATTCTGTTGATTTTCATAGTTCATTTTGAATTTCTTTCATAGAAATGCAAGAGTTGGAATATTTCAGTAGTGTTTTGTTGTGCTTGACCTTGTCACAGTTACATTCTCTTGATTTTTCGAAGTTCATTTTGAATTTCTGTCGTGAAATGCAAGAGTTGGAATATTTCAGTAGTGTTTTGTTGTGCTTTAACTTGTCACAGTTACAATCTGTTGATTTTCATAGTTCATTTTGAATTTCTTTCATTGAAATGCAAGAGTTGGAATATTTCAGTAGTGTTTTGTTGTGCTTTACCTTGTCACAGTTACATTCTCTTTATTTTTCAAAGTTAATTTTGAATTTCTTTCCTGAAATGCAAGAATTGGAATATTTCAGTAGTGTATTGTCGTGGTTTACCTTGTCACAGCTACATTCTCATGATTTTTCAAAGTTCATTTTGAATTTCTGTCGTGAAATGCAAGAGTTGGAATATTTCAGTAGTGTCTTGTGGTGCTTTACCTTGTCACAGTTACACTCTCTTGATTTTTAAATGTTCATTTTTATTTTCTTTAGTTAAATGCAAGAGTTGGAATATTTCAGTAGTGACTTGTTGTGCTTTACCTTGTCACAGTTACATTCTCTTGATTTTTTCGATGTTCATTTTGAATTTCTGTCGTGATATGCAAGAGTTGGAATATTTCAGTAGTGTTTTGTTGTGCTTTACCTTGTCACAGTTACATTCTGTTGATTTTCATAGTTCATTTTGAATTTCTTTCATTGAAATGCAAGAGTTGGAATATTTCAGTAGTTTTTTGTTGTTGTTTAACTTTTCACAGTTACAATATCTTAATTTTTCAATGTTCATTTTGAATTTCTTTCGTGAAATACAAGAATTGGAATATTTCAGTAGTGTCTTGTCGTGGTTTACCTTGTCACAGCTACATTCTCATGATTTTTCAAAGTTCATTTTGAATTTCTGTCGTGAAATGCAAGAGTTGGAATATTTCAGTAGTGACTTGTTGTGCTTTACCCTGTCACAGTTACATTCTCTTGATTTTTCGAAGTTCATTTTGAATTTCTGTCGTGAAATGCAAGAGTTAGAAAATTAGGGTCTTAGTCCACCAGCCTGAATGGCGGAAATCCACTAGCTCAGTATTGGGGTATCAGTCCACCAGTCTGAATGGTGGAAATTCACTAGCTCAGAATTAGGGTCTTAGTCCACCAGCCTGAATGGTGGAAATTCACTAGATCAGAATTGGGGTCTTAGTTCACCAGCCTGAATGGTTAACATTCACTAGCTCAGAATTGGGGTCTTAGTCAGTGTTCAGATTGGAGCGTTGAGGTCCGACTATCTGGACTTTATTAGTCAAGGCCTGAATGCTAAGCGACGGACCTGAGCTCGATTGGGACCCCATTATGAAAAAGGAAAACAAAAATATATTGTTGGTATGTGTGTAGAGCATGGCATGGTTACCGCTAGGGCAACAGTCTAACCGTTGACGGTTTTAGGTATCCGTGAATAAGCTCTAAGGCAAGAGTGGAAGTTGAGACAAATTTTTGAAGGTGCCCACCTCACCTGCCCAGAGTCTCAGGCAAGTGACCCTAAATTTGAAAAAGTGGAAATTGGCTCAGATTTTCTAAACTGAGCTGAGACAATGAATAGATACTATTGGGAAAGGGATTGGAGACGCTGGGCATCTGTCAACAAGTGCTTAATTGAGAGAGGAATTTGGGACAATATTTGGGGGCGCCCATCCGCCCAGAGGTCGGGCAAGTGACCCAAAAATTTAAAAATTTTTTGAAAAATTCAATTTTTTTCAGAATGTGGGGCTAAGCTTAGGCAACGAATAGGTACTATTTGAAAGATAGCTATGGCCTTAAACAATTGTTTGCCAAGTGCTAAATTGAGAGAGAAATTTGGGACAATATTTGGGGGTGCTCACCCGCCCAGAGTCTCCGGCAGGTGACCCCAAAAATTTAAAGAACACACAGAGACGACAGACACAAAGAGACGAATCACACACAGAGAGGACAAACACACAGAAACGACACATAGAGACGACACATGCACAGAAACGATACACACACACAGAGTCAACGCACACAGAGAGACGAGACACACACACAGAAATGAAAAACACACATAGATACGACACACACAAAGAGACGTCACACACACAGATACGAAACACACATAGAGACGACACACACATAGAGACAACACACACACAGAGACAACACCCACACAGAGACGACATGCACACACAGAGACGACACACTCAAAGTGACGACTTATACATAGAGACGACACACACACAGAGACGACAAACACACAGAGACGACACAAAGAGAGAGACGAAACTCACACAGAGACGACACACTCACAGTGACGACTTACATATAGAGACGACACACACACAGAGACGACAAACACACAGAGACGACACACATAGAGAGACGACACTCACACAGAGACAACAAACACACAGAGACAACACAGACATAGATACTAAACACACAAAGAGACAACACACACAGAGAGGACAAACACACAGAAACGACAGACACACACAGAGATGACACACACATAGAGACAACACAAACGATGTGTTTGGGGGAATGATGGGTGTGGGTAGGGGCTAGTTGCCCTCCAATCACTTTCGACTATAAAAAGGGTACTCGCCCTTCGAATTTTCAATCAAATGAGCCTGTTTTGAAGTTTATATGACCACGCCTTCTATAAAAGCCTTAGAAGCCCCCAGGGCATAACTTAAAACCTTTGCCCTGAGGGTTGTGGGGGAGTGTCCTCCTCAAAAACATATTTACTAACTGGAAATCAACTACGCTGAACAAAATGCCTATCTCAAAATTTTGATTGGATGTGTTTGGGGGAATGATGGGGGAGGGGGTGGGGGGCATGTTGCCCTCCAATCACTTTCGACCATTAAAAATGGCACTGGAACTCTCAATTTCCAATTGAATGAGCCCCTATTGTAGTTTCTACGACGACCCGTTCCATATGAAGTGCCCTGCTATAAAGGAAAAAAAAATAAATAATATATTGTGCCAACATCTTTCTTATATGCCCTCAGGTCATAACTTAAAACCCTTGCCCCGAGGGTTGTGGGGGAGTGTCCTCCTCAAAAACATATTTTCTATCTGGAAATCAATTACGCTGAAAAAAATGGCTATCTCAAAATTTTGATTGGATGTGTTTGGGGGAATGATGGGCTTGGGGAGGATAGTTGCCCTTCAATCACTGTTGACTATTAAAAATGGCACTAGCCAGTCCAATTTCCAATCGATTGAGTCCTTTTCGAAGTTTCTACGACAACTCCTTCGATATGAAGTGTCCGGGTATGGAGGAAAGAAAAAGAAAATACATTGTGGTCACATCGTTCTTTACTTAGGCAGCGCTGGCGCGCTGCCTATGATGTGCAAAGGGAAAAATAATCAAGAAATTATCCTCCCCTCCAACTACCGTTAAGTTGGGTCGTATCTGAACTTGTTTTAGTGAAGTTGAGGGCTCGAAATTTATATCCATATGAGTTTTCAGAAACTTCGGTTCAACTGGAAAATTCTATATATGAACAAAAATTTAGACTTGATAAATCTGATAAACAGTATAAGAAACAAAGAAGTTTTAATCTCCAGTCTCTACGAGACAATCCCGTGTTCTGGAGATAATTCCATATTCTAGTGGAATCTGTTATTGCTTGATTCTTAAAAAGTTTACTTTCAGACCTAGGAACGCTCTGCTTTGATCCTTGTTTTTGCTGCTTCCTGTGCGAGAAAAAATGACTATTTTTTCCAGGCAAATACTGCAGACTTTTTAAACTTCAGAGAATTTTTTTTCTCCTCATCCTGTTCAATATACTAGATAAATTTCGAATTCCCAATTCTTACTCTAACGCTGAAAACGCATATAAAAAACAAAAAGAGCCCCCCCCTTCTCCAACAAATATGGGAGTAGCTATGTCGGCTCTGAACCTACTGAAAGATTTCACAAAATTACTAATTTTTTTATTCTATTTTTTTAAAGAAAGAATCCGGACTCAAAGGCTTAGAAAAAAAAGCTGGTAGGTGATGGGCTCTGAGGCAAAGCCTATGAGGTTATATCCTAAGTAAGCTTAAGAGTGTTGGAATTGAGTAAACTTAAAATTAAGCTGGAATTCAACTTTAAATTAAGCTAGAATTTAAGTAAGCTTAATTTTTGAAGGTTACTTATTTGTGGCAACTGTCTTTTGGCTGACAACAAATTCTAACAAAAAGTAGGATTCCAAAAAGAAAAGTTTAATAGTGACACTATTCGGTGATGACAGCGTAAAAACAATATACGCCTAAAAAATTAACAGGAATGCTTAGCAAAATGTGTTTTTCCCGGCATTCCCAGGCATAAAGGCTTTTTAGTTTTTTTTTTGTAAAGGTATATTTTTATTATTAGGATTGAATATTAGTTGATATTAAATCATTGTGGTATTGAAGAGTAGTCTAGTATTGTTTAAACTTCGTTTGTATTCTTAAAATCAATTAAAAAGGTCGCTTTGCTGAAGCTGCGCGTTTATTTTTCGATACCAAAGTGAGTTTTAGGTTATTCCTGTCTTTAACTGAAATTGTAAAGAAAAATGTACCTTTCCCACCATGTATAGAAGGAGCCACTTTTCTTTTTTTTTCTAGAGGAACTTCCTTAGACTTTTAGCTTTTTATGCAAATTCTTCCTGTAAAAGAGCGAAAAAACTTAGGAACTGGCCTTTTTAAGACTCAAAAGTGATTGGAGGGCAACCGACCCCTCTTCTACTCACTTTTATTGGCCCTCCCATTCCCCCCCTCCCCCAAAAAAATACCCGACCAAAATTTTGAGAAAGACATTTTGTTTTAAACAGTCGGAAGGTCAAATAACTATGTCTCTAGAGGACAGGAACCGTCTGAGCCTTCGGGAAAAGGGTAAGAACTTATACAATTTTCCGTTTATCTACATATAGGGTTTACTATTGGGAAGGAAAGAATGTTTCCAAAAAGACTTCGGGTATTAAGGTAAGACTTGAGGAAATGTTGAACCAAGCCAAACAACACTGTGTACATCCAGGTCATCAAAATGGATTATCTGCAATATCTCAGGAACGGCTAAACGTATAAAGTGAAAACTTCCAGGGATACTACTACTGCAATGTACATAGTGTACACAGGCTATGACTACATTTCAACTACTTGTGACTGTGACAACTTGCAACTGTAACTGCTTGCAACTGTGACGTGTTGCGACTTCAACAGTGATTGCTTGTGTCTGCGACTGTATCTACTTAAAATTGGTATGACTTTCGACTACAACGATGACTTCTTGCAAGTACAACTACTTACGACTGTGACTACAAATGTGACTACTTAAGACTATGGCTACAAATATGACTGCTTAAGACTGCGACTACTGACAACTACTTATATTGCATCTTTGCTTCTATGCCATTTTCACAACCAGGATATACTTACACTCTATTTATTTGGTTCAGTTGTATTAGTAGTAGCAGTTGAGGTAGCATTGACAATCGCAGTACTAGCACTAATAGAAGTTGTGAGATCTAAATGAAAAGATACTATGTGAAGATATTACCCAAGGTTGTTAAAAGGGTGTATCTGTGGCATCTCAGGAACGGCAGTGGAAATTAGGTTGAAACACTCAGTGTATGTTGAGGAGGATGGTCTATTAATAGTTGTCAATATTCAAGATTGTAACACGATTTTCCAATCCATCAAAGTTCTATAGCACAACTATTTTTACAATTTGTTGAAATGTTTTGTCCAAAGTATAAATGGCGAGCCAAAATCTTGATTTTTATGGAGAAAACCAAAAGAAGTTATATAAATATATCTCTTATTAACCAAAAAAGAGCTATGACAATTAAAAACAAACAGAAATTAATTAAAATTTAGCTAGCACATTGGGTCGGATTCTGAAGGCGAGCTTAAGGTCACATTCTTCCCCAGAATATCGAAAGGCGCTCTAATAACAGGATTGGAGGAGCAAAAAATACCAACAGAAGAGCCCATGTTTGGTGCCACCTTCCCCCAGCCCAAATATGAATTCTATATTTGCCATTTCCATTGCACGACTGTTATAACACTTTTTTAATGCCATAATGTTTACTGGTGCCTTAAGTAAGTCACACGCAACTGTAATGAGTTACATTTGTATATGCGGCTAGTCATAAGCTTAATAAGTTACAATTACTTCAATATGAGCACTCGCATCCTTCTAAACTCTAAACCATAAATTACACCTAAATACTTTATTGTTGTGTATGGGTAAATCTTGGTTTCGTCAATCAAAATATATGATACTATCATATTAGTTGAGGAGTGAAAATTAGTTGAGACCATCATATCCAGCAAATAAACGATTCAAATTGGATTAAAGTTTACCAAGATTGTGAATATATATATATATATATATATATATATATATATATATATATATATATATATATATATATATTGTGAATATATATATTCACAATATATAAGATTGTAAATATATATATATATATATATATATATATATATATATATATATATATATATATATATATATATATATATATATATATATATATATATATATATATATATATATATATATATATATATATATATATTTATTTATTTATATATATATATATAATATATATGTGTATATATTTATATATACATGGTTATAAATATCAGAAATGGGGTTAAAAACCTAAAATAAGCTAACCTAACCTTACTTAACCAAACCTAACGTCTCATCATCAAACCTTGCTTTAAATTGAAAAGTTTACTGGCAACACTGACTAAATCCAAGCAGCATATATTAGCTTAACCGTCGTGCGTAGCTGCGATCTCAAAAGAAAGGAAAATTTTGGAAACGTCTCCCTGTGGAAAACTGCCCCTTCCGGGGAAAGCTCTCCCCCGAGTGTTAATTACGATAGTATTTCTAAACGTACAAGAATTTGACAAATTCCCCTGGAAAAGCTGATACGATTTGTAATAGACTTAACGATATAATCTTTTAACATATTGCATAGTTTTAAACGTTAAAAAATTGAACTCTAACATAGTTATATTTTTACTCTACAACTAACCTAAAATTTCAAAAGATACTGCACCAAACTTAACTATGTTTGCGGCAATATCAAGACAACAAGAAATTATATGATGTAGAAACGCAACTGGCAGACTGATTCAGCTATTTTTTTTGTTTTTGTTGTAGACCTATCTCTGAAATAGATGAGCAGCTCTGCAACACAACTAAATTAACAATTATAACGACTAACACTGCTCCAGAAAATGTTATTAAAAAATTCGAACCATAGGTGTCCTATTTTAATGACCCTACAATTTAGATTTCAATTCATTAAACAATTTCTGAAAATACTTTAAAAAAGACAACTGTTTAAAACCTTCAAGAGACAAGTTCCCTATAAAAGTTTACATAATCCTTTGTGGGTCCACGAAAGATTTGTGTTGTTTGGTCATTAAAGAAGACAAAAAACAACAAATTTGTTCGGTAGTTCCAGACCAGGCGTTACTGAAATTGAAAGTTAACATAAATGTTGCCGAAGTTCTGTCGTTTTGATAGTTTCATAATTCTGTTCGCATAAAAACACCATCAAATAATATCACTGATCCTGAAAATTTGAAGCAAGGTTCAATATAAAAACCACATGGAATCAGGCAACAGAGTCTCTCAAACCCCGTAAAGCTCTTATAAAAGATACAAGAACTACTTATTTAACAAAAAAAATTAGTTTTTGAATGAGCACTAAGTAAAGAAAAACCACACGGAATCAGGCAACAGTTGACAACACTGTCCAAACATCACTTGTGTATTATACAGTACACAATCAACCCATCTCCCCCAAAAATATTTTATTCAGATATTTCATGTTAAAAAATTATCCAATCACTAATTAGAATTAATCACACTCCTATTATTCAAAACATTAATTAATATCGTTCATAGTGTCCAATTTGCGAATTCCTTATCCCTTTTTGCAAAAATGTCAATCAAAACAATTCCAAAATTCGAAATTTGACAATCTCTAGTTTTCGATTAAAAAAAACCAGCGGAGAATCCCCGCTAGTAATTGCTAATCACTATAACCCTTTTTCTCCAAAGGTGCCAAGGAACGTAATCTCCTCAAAACTTAATTTTTTTGGCAATTTGCAAGTGAAACTGTTTTAGGGAGTTCTGACTCAATAGCATAGGAAGGAACGTAAAGGACCAGAATAGCATAGGAAGGAACATAAAGGACCAGAATAGCATAGGAAGGAACATAATCTACCCAAATAGCAGAGGAAGGAACATAATCTACCCAAATAGCACAGGAAGGAACATAATCTACTCAAAGTATAATATAGGACTCTACTATCATCAGACTTCTGATAATTTCAGCATTGGATTTGCGCAATAGCTCCAAGAGGTCTTAGCAAGCACAACTAATATAATGAATGATTTTCAGTATAATTGATATTAGCGTGAGAATAGAATTTAAGAATAGAAGAGTTTGACTCTACTCCTATATTTATTCATCGAGATATATTGCAATAATGAGTGGAAAATTTACACTATTAGAAGTTGATAGTGGAGCTGGTAGCAGAAGCAGCGATACAAGGGTACCAAATATTGTGGTAAAAATCACAAGAGGATCACGGCTTTGTCTTGAATGGGATGAAGTATATGCAAGATACGTGATATCATTGAGTAAATTTAAATTGGAGGACCAATTATGCTTCGCTGCAAAAGTTTAAATAGCACATATACATAGACTTCAAAGTGCTTTAAATGCAATAGTGAAGTATATTGAGGACAATAAGTTATATCGGCAATTGTATATGTGTAATATATATTATTGATGTAAATTTTATCCCGCACAATAAAATTTTTTAGAAATCAAAAATGTCCCCTTTCTTTTTGTTAGATTTTTTTAGCCTATCGAATATTATTGAAGTAGAACGAATCGTAGTTAGTCTAGAGTCAGCAGTGAGGAGTGTTAGTATTGAAAAATGAATAAATTTGAGAAAGAGAGAGTTAGGTCGAATCTTGTGATTATGGAAAAACATTTGATTTTAGATGACGATTTTCTTGAGTAATCTCTTCAACGGAAGATATATTCTCAGGAAACACTTCACAATATAATGAAAACTGATTCACCAGCCATGGACTATTGTATGAAGGTTTTACGACGTGACTCGAATGCTTTTACTGTGTATTAATTGAAACAAAGCAGAATAATATCGTGGATATACTTTTGAAAACATTGCCATAGATTCTATGTAGATGACTCTCTTCAAAACAGATTATGTAACATCACAGAGTTACTCCTCTTTCCCTCTATCCCCCAACTGAATTTATCAAACATGGATCAGTTTCATTTTAGCTGTGAGAGAGTTGACACCGGAAACCAAAACATGTTCTATACATGTCAACTATGCATGTATACCCTTTGCAGTTGGTCATCATGTGAGAATTGTACAATTATTGATGAGTATAATGAAAAGTATAAATTATGCAATCCGTGTATACTAAATAGAGAATATGCAGTAAAAATTAAAGGCTGTAATTCATGTCTTGAATAGATTTGTGACTCCCACCCTAGAGGGCAACTATGCTCCAATTGTCACTAAGACAAATGCTATCAGTGGGAGAATACTTATCCTAGCGTGATTGGAAAAAACCCTAAACGAGATTTTAGCTTATTTATACGTGATTGGTATAGTCGTGGTTTTAAATTATTTGGGAGGGAGTATCAGGTCTACGATTCAGCTGTTGGGGCAACAAGACAATTTGGTTTTTTACATCATCGTTGTGACAACACTGCCTATTATGACTATAAACCTAGTGATTTTTATTAGGCTGTTACAGAATGTGATTCACCAATTGAAAACACTGTATGTGATATTGATTCAAATAGACAAATTGAAACACGTGAATTTCACAATATGAATGCAAATAGTATCATTGACTATACAAAGAGATATGATACGAGTGAAGATACATTGTACTGTAGAAAATGTGACCCAGATTTTGCAGCCAATCAAGATCAATATACAGTGAATTAAAATGATCTACCAGCATTAGTTGTTCTCGACAGTTGCCAGTATACCAAAGAAGAAATCTAAATTGTAGAATTAAGACATTGTCGTTGTATATATATATTTATATTAATAAACAAATTTACATACATTTTTAAAACACTTTACTCGTAGGGGCACTAAAATCCATATTATACAGGTCTGAGAGGATATTTTCCACCATAAAGTCATTATGACGTGGATTGTCTAAGTAAATGTTGAGAAACTGCTTGTAAGTATAGCCGCGACATCTAAAAACGAAGTATAGTAGCCGTGGAAACCGCAACTTTTAGTCAGTAGATCCTGCACTCTCTTCTGGTTTTGAATAATAGTTTTCCCACTGCTTTCAATATATTTGTGTTGATGAGTTGATGAGTTACAAGCAACAAAACTATCGGGAAGCCATAAAATTCGCAAAACTTATTATATAGCATTGGGCTATATCAAGCTCCATGAAGGGGGGGGGGGAGTTCTGTGACAAAAGTGTGATGGTAGAGATTATTTAATGCTGGCGTTGAATTGGGAATAAAACGGTATATTTTGTTGTTTTTATCCCTCTAGTTGACTTTATGTACATATAATCAGAATTCTGAATTCTTTTGAATCCAAAATGTCATTTTTGTTGCTTAATTTTACATATTTCTGCTTTACTTGTTCCAGCTATTGATTCGTAGAAAAATAGTAGAAAACTCAGTTTTAAGGTATGCATTGACGTATGATGGAGCAATTTTACATTCTGGTATCCTTGGTACTTAAAAAACAATCTACTCCCTTGTTTGATCTCTTTAGTGAATTCAAATAAAATCTGAAAAGTCCTATAAAATATAATACTTTTTAAGGGTATTTAACTATCCCAAACATAAGTAGTTATTAAAGATGACAGCTCTATTTCTATTTACGGCTAAAATCCAGTTGTGTTTCTTTCTGTAAATTGACTAATGCCTAGGCCACATTAACCTATAATGTTATTAGTTTATAAAATCAAAATTACGCAAGACTACAGCACAAATTAGGTAAGCTGTTCGAAATCTCTCGAGTCAAACAGTGTTCAACTTTCAAGCATAAAATTCTTGATTGACCAATCAGAGTTGAGATGTAAGGCTTATTTTTTATAACCAGAAAAAATAAAGCTTGGAACAGTGATTTTCCATCCGTAACAGAAATCTGACAAAAGTTAAGATGACGTAGCATTACAGAGGAGTTGGAAACAGATTAGTGTTGGTGCAAACTTTTTAACAAATTTCCTGTAATTTTAATTTTCCCCTTCTGAAATACAATTGTGGCGCTAAAATCAAGAAAAATCCTATGTCACTCATAAAACTTGGGTTTGTAATAAACAGATGTGACTATGGTGTTACTCGGCCATAATTTTTTTTTTTCTTTTGCTGTCATTCTCCACAGAAATGCAACGACTTGAACAAGATAAAACCAAAATCGGTCAAGTAAATTTAAAATCAAGTTTTAAGGGACTTGAACCTCATGGTGTTTATGTAAAGGAAGCCCTCGTTTATCGATTCGTTTTAATGGTTTGCAATTCAGTGGGTTCCCGATTACTTTCCTAAATATAAATATCATTTACATATATGGAACGCGCCCAGTCGAAGGACATGTTTTGTTGGCGATAGTAAACGAAATAAAGGCTTTAATTATCATTGACTTGATCTGTATTTGTACGAAAGTTCTTGTTTTATTTTCTAAAAATGAGTAGAACGTTGTGTTTGGTTATAACGCATTTAACAATATATAGTGTTATAATACTAATTTGTTGCGCTTTCAGTGGCTTCAATTGGGTAGAGGCGTGCTTGTTCCCCTCTTGATTTTTCCCTCCTACTAGGTTTTGAGAAGTCTTTTTTGGGGTTACTTTTATTGAGAAGTGCCTTAGTTTGGGATTTTTGGTGAAGATCCCACAATGTTCTATACTGTGAGAAAAGGTTAACTCGCAATGTGAGAAAAGGTTAACCCCCATAGTTTAACTCGTATTATTAAGTATTCTTTTTATATCTTTTGAGCGTTTATGTTTATTTTTGTCCTATATTATTATTTCAATTGTTAATTCTAAACAGCATAATATCTAGTAGAATACTGCTAGACCCGCCCAAGTATAGCAGAAGCGATTAGTGCGTCAGTTCATGAAAATTTGGGAAAGGGGACAAAATTAGTTTTTTAATGTTTGGGGGGGGGGCAGGTTTGTCGTTTTCTTCACCAAAAATCCCAAACTAAGGCACTTCTCAATAAAAGTAACCCCAAAAAAGACTTCTCAAAACCTAGTAGGAGGGAAAAATCAATAGGGGAACAAGCACGCCTCTACCCAATTGAAGCCACTGGCGCAACAAAGTTTATCATGACATAGATATAGTCAAATACAGTCAGGTCATGATAATAAACCTTTATTCTATCGCCAACAAAACATGTCCTTTGACTGGGCACGTTCCATATATGTAAATGATATCTGTATTTAGGAAAGTAATTGGGAACCCACTGAATTGCAAACCATTAAAACGAATCGATAAACGAAGGCTTCCTTTACATAAACACCATGAGGTTAAAGTCCCTTAAAACTTGATTTTAAATTTACTTGACCGATTTCAGTTTTATCTTGTTCAAGTCGTTGCATTTCTGTGGAGAATGACAGAAAAAGAAAAATTAAAAAAAAAATTATGGCCGAGTCACACCATAGTCACATCTGTTTATTAAAAGCCCAAGTTTTATGAGTGACATAGGATGTTTCTTGATTTTAGCGCCACAATTGTATTTCAGAAGGGGAAAACTAAAATTACAGGAAATTTGTTAAAAAGTTTGCACCAACACTAATCTGTTTCCAACTCCTCTGTACTAATGCTACGTCATCTTAACTTTTGTCAGATTTCTGTTGCGGATGGAAAATCACTGTTCCAAGCTTTATTTTTTCTGGTTAAAAAAAATATGCCTTACATCTCAACTCTGATTGGTCAATCAAGAATTTTATGCTTGAAAGTTGAACACTGTTTGACTCGAGAAATTTGGAACAGCTTACCTAATTTGTGCTGTAGTCTTGCGTAATTTTGATTTTATAAACTAATAACATTATAGGTTAATGTGGCCTAGGCATTAGTCAATTTACAGAAAGAAACACAACTGGATTTTAGCCGTAAATAGAAATAGAGCTGCCATCTTTAAAAATTACTTATGTTTGGGATAGTTAAATACCCTCAAAAAGTATTATATTTTATAGGAATTTTCAGATTTTATTTGAATTCACTAAAGAGATCAAACAAGGGAGTAGATTGTTTTTTAAGTACCAAGGATACCAGAATGTAAAATTACTCCATCATACGTCAATGCATACCTTAAAACTGAGTTTTCTACTATTTTTCTACGAATCAATAGCTGGAACAAGTACAGCAGAAATATGTAAAATTAAGCAACAAAAATGACATTTTGGATTCAAAAGAATTCAGAATTCTGATTATCTGTACATAAAGTCAACTAGAGGGATAAAAACAACAAAATATACCGTTTTATTCCCAATTCAACACCAGCATTAAATAATCTCTACCATCACAATTTTATACCAGCACTCCCCCCCCCTTCATGGAGCTTGATATAGCCCAATGCTATATAATAAGTTTTGCTAATTTTATGGTTTCCCGATAGTTTTGTTGCTTGTAACTCATCAACTCATCAACACAAATATATTGAAAGCAGTGGGAAAACTATTATTCAAAACCAGAAGAGAGTGCAGGATCTACTGACTAAAAGTTGCGGTTTCCACGGCTACTATATTTCGTTTTTAGATGTCGTGACTATACTTACCAGCAGTTTCTCAACATTTACTTAGACAATCCACGTCATAATGACTTTATGGTGGAAAATATCCTCTTTGACCTGTATAATATGGATTTTAGTGCCCCTACGAGTAAAGTGTTTTAAAAATGTATGTGAATTTGTTTATTAATATAAATATATATATATACAACGACAATGTCTTAATTCTACAATTTAGATTTCTTCTTTGGTATACTGGCAACTGTCGAGAACAACTAATGCTGGTAGATCATTTTAATTCACTGTATATTGATCTTGATTGGCTGCAAAATCTGGGTCACATTTTCTGCAGTACAATGTATCTTCACTCGTATCATATCTCTTTGTATAGTCAATGATACTATTTGTATTCATATTGTGAAATTCACGTGTTTCAATTTGTCTATTTGAAGCACTATCACATACAGTGTTTTCAATTGGTGAATCACATTCGGTAAAAGCCTAATAAAAATCACTAGCTTTATAGTCATAATAGACAGTGTCGTTACATCGATGACGTAGAAACCAAATTGTCTTGTTGCCCCAACAGTTGAATCGTAGACCTGATACTACTACTACTACTACTAACAACTCATCGCAGCACCAAGCCGCCTGAGGCCAACACAGCTACGCACGCTCCTCCTCCACCCCAATCTATTCAAAGCCGCCCTTTTTACACCCGTCCACGAAGTTCCCATTTCCTTTAAATATTTCTTTATGACGTCCTCCCAACCCAGACGGGGACGACCTGCTTTCCGTTTAGCCCTAGATGGTTGGCCGAAAAGAACAATCTTCGGCAATCTGTCATCCTTCATCCGAACAACATGCCCTAACCACCTCAACCTTTCTTTCATTATAGACCTAGAAAGCGGTATTGAACCACATTTTTCGTATAACCTATTGTTTGAAATACGTCCAGTCAACCGTTTACCCAGAACAACCCTTAAGCAATTTCTCTGGAAAACATCTAGCAAATCTTCATACTTTTTTTGGAGCGTCCATGATTCAGGACAATATTTGACACCTGTCATCACTGTACCTTCTAATAGTCTAATTTTATTTTGCAGACTTATCTTTCTATTCTTCCAGACTTTTTTTAACTGTGAAAAAACACCCTGAGCCTTCGCTATTCTATTTTTAACATCTTCACTGCTCCCACCATCTTTACTAATAATACTACCAAGGTAAGTGAAACTGCCCACCTGATCAATCTTTTCATTACCCAACGTCACCTTTTCATCTTCACTTATTCCTAGCCTTAGTGACTTGGTCTTCCTAACATTAATTTTCAAACCAATTCTAGTGCTCTGTACTTGCAAAACTCCTTAACCTTTATTTACTTTGCACTCACGTCCACCTAGAGGGACTATGATCGAGGCACAACCTAATTTCTGGCGACTTATTCTTCACATTGGATGGCGAGGTCTCTCATTGCCCTTCCTGTTCACTCCGAGACCCTGCCAATTAAATCAATCAATACAAAGGAGAATGGAAAATAGTCTTGCTTAAATCCTGATATAATAGACAACCAGCTGCTAACCTCATTTCCTACCTTAACCTCAGCAGTGTTATTCTCGTACATAGCACTAATCACTTTAACGTATTTGTCTGGTATACCATACAAGGATAAAACCTTTACTAAAGCTCCTCTATCAACAGAATCGAACGCTTGCTCATAATCTATAAAACTGAGGACCAAAGGTGTTTGAAAACTTAGGCACTTCTCAATTATTAACCTAAGAGTGAAAATTTGGTCAACACATCCTCTACCTTTTCTAAAACCGCACTGCTCTTGTCTTAAAACTTTGTCTACGTCATCTCTCAGTCTAAAAAGTATCATATTACTAAGTAATTTGCTATCTACAGAGACCAGACTAATGCCTCGATAATTACCACACTCACTTTTATCACCTTTCTTATAAAGTGGTTTAATTAATGTTTTCCTAAAATCATTTGGTACTTCCCCTTTTTCAAAAATCATATTCATAATCTCTAGTTACTTCTTTCTAACCTCAGAGCCACCATATTTAAGAAACTCATTTACTACACTATCAGCATCTTGAGCCTTATTATTTTTTATCCTTTTAGTACTGTCTCTAATTCCTCCTCACAAAACAAATCTTCCTTCACATCCAAGGTTTCACAAACTTTTTCATTTTCCTCTATATTGTTTTTCCTGCAACTCTATCTCGGTTAAGCAAATTCTCAAAATGTTCGGCCCATCTCGCTTTAGCTTTTGTCTTATCGCTAATTGCCACCCCATTCCTATCTTTAACTGGGACAAGTCCGGATTGACTACTACCTCTCAATTTGTTAACGTGCCAGTACAATATTTTACTATTATGCCGTCTAGCTGCATCTTCTAAATCCTCGGCAATTTTATCCATGGCCTCCACTTCACACCTCCTTAGTTCATATTTCAATGCTTTCTCCACTTTCTTTACATTTCTTTTGTTTTCATGTGATCTATCACTCAGATAATTCTTGTACACGTCCTTTCTCCTTTCTATTAAACTTAAAGCTTTTTCACTAATATTCTTAGCTGCAGTTCTAGCTTTCTTCCCTAATACACCTTCAGCAACTTCACAAATTATTTTTCTAAAATTATTCCAACCATCTTCCACATTATCAAATTTTAAACTCTCAAGTTTAGAATTCAACTGTTCCTGGAAAGTTTCTCTCAAATTCTCATCCTGGAGACTACTAACATCATGATTTCCCGGGAGGTAATTACCCTTCCGATATTTCAGCTTTAAATTAACCCTTGACACTACTAGATGGTGATCTTTACTTTTAGCATCTATAACAGGACTCCTATATACCCTAGTATCTTGTATTGATCCTGCCAGTCTTCGATTTACTATAACATAATCAATAAGGTTTGCTGTCTTACCATCACGTGAATACCATGTTAGCTTATGAGCCATTTTATGACCAAACACTGTATTGGTTATAACTAGATTGTTATACCTACAAAATTGCAAAAGTCTGTATCCATTACTGTTTTCTTTTCCTACACCAAATTTACCTAAGCTGGGATACCATCTATCCATATTTCTACCAACTTGGGCGTTAAAATCTCCCAGCAATAACATCATATTTCTACGTGGGACCTTGTCTATTTGCTCCTGTAACTGTAAGTAGAATTCATCTGAGTCACTAGTATCTCCATCAGTCGGTTCTACAGGGGCGTATACTACTATAACTGATACCTTGAACTTACTAGTCATAAAATGAGCAATTAGTATTCTATTATTAATTCCTTCCCAGCCTAAACCAGACTTAGCAGCTTCCTTATTCATCATGAGCCCTACTCCCTGTCTATGTAACCCATCCTTCCTGCCTGAGTAAACAAATTCTATATCACCTATTTTCATGCTTCCTACCCCTGGGATATGAGTTTCTGAAACTCCTAATAAATCCAGTCCGAATCGTCTGAATTGGTCAGTCAAAATGTTGATACTATAGTTATTTTTTAATGTCGTAACATTCCAAGTTCCAATTTTCATGTTCTTTAAATCATTGAAATTTTTTCGCCTCAGGAAAAGCAATGATCCCGGATACCAGTGCAGGACGGGGATCACATATCTTCTCAAGTCTACACCGAAGTGCTTAAGCCGGCTTAGAACCGGACAGCAAGAAGTCCCTGGGACCTCCATGAATGGAGGCTTTGTGCAATCCTGGGCCCATTTTGGTCACAACATGGTTTTCAGCGCTTGGCGATGCTCTTCTATCAACAAGAGTCGAAATCCTGCACAGACAATCTCAAGCCTATTACCTCCGACTCATTATATATTCATGCCTACAAATATTATGCTACTACGGGGAGGCAACCCGTAATAGATAAATTAGCTAGGAAGAGGTTTTCAGCCCAAAGACGCCCATCAAAACATACCGATCCCAGAAGAATTGTCCATTAGTCAGAATCCCGTGGGAATGCTGTTTCGTTTACCAGGCTATAATTTCCTCGAGGGGTGCCACTCCTCAAGTAGGAGTAGAGCTGATTGCAAGATCCCCAGTCTTGCAGGTACCCCGAAAGCGTCGATGCAGCCCTTAGTAGAGGCCGTTGTTCATAGATCTGGATCTTACGCCCTGTCGCAGTTGTCTTCCTAAAGAGGATTATCCCGTGATGGTGTTCTGCGTCACCAAGCAACTTAAACTATTGCTGGGAGAAGGTTTGTAACTCATGGAACTTGTGGATAAACAAGTGGGCCCTTTTGAGTGTACATTTGAGTGGCCTTCTTCCTCCTCCGCCTGTATTTATGACCCCGGGCAAGGGTACCCCAGATTCGATTATGGACCCCCAGGGATAAGGTTCCCCCGTGGTCCATGCCTCCTATTGAGGTACACTACTTATATGAAGAGCGGTCCCCTTTCGCAACCTGGTGAAATGCTGAATGGCCTGGTGGAGGCCAGATAAACAGATCACTTTTGTTTTGCAAAGTCAATAACTCAGTGACATATTTAACCTACTACTTATAAATATACATAACTCACTGACTAGGCCTATATAAGTTATATACAGAAATATATAACTCAGTGACACATTTAACCTACTACTTATAAATATGTGTAACTCACAGACTAGGCTTATATATTTTATATACAGAAATATATAAATGAGTGACATATTTAGCCTACTACTTATAAATATGTTTAACTGATTGATTAGGCTTATAATTTATATAAAGAGATATATAACTCAGAGACATATTTAGCCTACAACTAAAAATATAAGTAACTCACTTAGTAGTACGACATAAGTTATATAAAGAACTTTATAACTCAGATACAAAATTATACTAATTCATATAAAAATGTTTAAATCAAGTACTATCATTATCTTCGTTATAGACATAAACATATGACTGAGTGACAAATTTATAATAATAAGTTTGAACGTTTATAACTCAATGACTAGACATATATAATTTATATACAGAAATATATAACTGAGCGACATTTTTAGCCTACGGCTTATAAATATGTGTAACTCAATGACTAGGCATATGAGTTATATACATAAATATATAACTCAGTGACATATTTAACCTACTACTTATAAATATGTGTAACTCACTGACTAAGCCTATTTAAGCTTTATAAAGAAATATTGAACTGAGTGACATATTTAGCCTTCAACATAAAATATGTATAGCCTAACTGACTGAATAGGCCTATATAAGTTGTATACAAAAATATATTACTGAGTGACATATTTAGCCTACTCCTTATAAATATGTGTAACTCACTGACTAGGCATATAAGTTATATACAGAAATATATAACTCAGTGACATATTTAACCTACTACTTATAAATATGTGTAACTCACTGACTAAGCATATCTAAGTTATATCAGGATTCTTACTATCTTGAGAAGTAAAAGAGTTATGCAAATATAACTTGCAAAAGTAAATCTATGACCAAAAATATAACCTTTAAAGGCATTGCCAAGCTACTATTTCTACCTTTTTCTTTATTTTTAGGACCTAAAAGATTCTATGCATCATATACCGATCACGTATAAATAAGCTAAAATCTCGTTTAGGGTTTTTTCCAATCATGCTAGGATAAGTATTTTCCCACTGATAACATTTGTCTTAGTGACAATTGGAGCATAGTTGCCCTCTAGGGTGGGAGTCACAAATCTCTTTAAGACATGAATTACAGCCTTTAATTTTTACTGCATATCCTCAATGTAATTTACTCGGATTACATAATTTTCATTTTTCATTATATTCATCAATAATTGTACAATTCTCACATGATGACCAACTGTCAAGAGTATACATACATAGTGGGCATGTATAGAACATTTTTGGTTTCTGATGTCAACTCTTTCACAGCTGAAAAGAAACTGATCCATGTTCGATAAATTCCGAGAGGGATGGGAGAGGAGTAACTCTGTGATGTTACATAATCTGTTTTGAAGAGAGTCATCTACATAGAATCTATGGCAATGTTTTCAAAAGTATATCCACGATATTATTCTGCTTTGTTTCAATTAATACACAGTAAAAGCATTCGAGTCACGTCGTAAAACCTTCATACAATAGTCCATAGCTGGTGAATCAGTTTTTATTATATTGTGAAGTGTTTCCTGAGAAAATATCTTCCGTTGAAGAGATAACTCAAGAAAATCGTCATCTAGAATCAAATGTTTTTCCATAATCACAAGATTCGACCTAACTCTCTCTTTCTCAAATCTATTCATTTTTCAATACTAACACTCCTCACTGCTGACTCTAGACTAACTACGATTCGTTCTATTTCAAGAATATTCGATAACCTAAAAAAAAATCTAACAAAAAGAAAGGGGACATTTTTGATTTCGAAACAATTTTATTGTGTGTGATCATAATTACAACAATAATATATATTACACATATACAATTACCGATATAACTTATTGTCCTCTATATACTTCACTCTTGCATTTAAGGTACTTTGAAGTCTATGTATATGTGCTATATCAACTTTTGCAGCGAAGCATAATTGGTCCTCCAATTTAAATTTACTCAATGATAACGCGTATCTTGTATATACTTCATGCCATTCAAGACAAAGCCGTGATCCTCTTGTGATTTTTACCACAATATTTGGTACCCTTGTATCGCTGCTTCTGCTACCAGCTCCACTATCAACTTCTAATAGTGTAAATATTCCACTCATTATTGCAATATATCTCGATGAATAAATATAGGAGTAGAGTCAAACTCTTCTATTCTTAAATTCTATCCTCACACTAATATCAATTATACTGAAAATCATTCATTATATTAGTTGTGCTTGCTAAGAGCTCTTGGAGCTATTGCGCAAATTCAATGTTGAAATTCTCAGAAGTCTGATGATAGTAGAGTCCTATGTTATACTTTGGGTAGATTATGTTCCTTCCTGTGCTATTTGGGTAGATTATGTTCCTTCCTATGCTATTTGGGTAGATTATGTTCCTTCCTATGCTATTCTGGTCCTTTATGTTCCTTCCTATGCTATTCTGGTCCTTTACGTTCCTTCCTATGCTATTGAGTCAGAACTCCCTCAAACAGTTTCACGTGCAAATTGCCAAAAAAAATAAGTTTTGAGGAGATTACGTTCCTTGGCACCTTTGGAGAAAAAGGGTTAAAGTGATTAGCAATTACGAGCGGAGATTCTTCTCCGCTGGTTTTTTTTTTAATCGAAAACTAGGGATTGTCAAATTTCGAATTTAGGAATTGTTTTGATTGACATTTTGCAAAAAGGGATAAGGAATTCGCAAATTGGACACTATGAACGATATTAATTAATGTTTTGAATAATAGGAGTGTGATTGATTCTAATTAGTGATTGGATAATTTTTTAACATGAAATCTCTGAATAAAATATTTTTTGGGGGGAGATGGGTTGATTGTGTACTGTATAATACACAACTGATGTTTGGACAGTGTTGTCAACTGTTGCCTGATTCCGTGTGGTTTTTCTTTACTGAGTGCTCATTAAAAACAAATTTTTTTTGTTAAATAAGTAGTTCTTGTATCTTTTAAAAGAGCTTTACGGGGTTTTAGAGACTCTGTTGCCCGATTCCATGTGGTTTTTCTTTACCTGGTGCCCATTAAAAACGAAATTTTTGTGGTAAATAAGTAGTTCTTGTATCTTTTCAAAGAGCTTTACGGGGTTTGAGAGACTCGGTTGCCTGATTCCGTGTGGTTTTTCTTTACTGAGTGCCCATTAAAAACGAAACTTTTGTGTTAAATAAGTAGTTCTTGTATCTTTTAAATGAGCTTTACGGGGTTTGAGAGACTCGGTTGCCTGATTCCGTGTGGTTTTTCTTTACTTAGTGCTCATTAAAACGATTTTTTTTGTTAAATAAGTAGTTCTTGTATCTTTTAAAACAGCTTTACGGGGTTTGAGAGACTCTGTTGCCTGATTCCATGTGGTTTTTCTTTACCTGGTACCCATTAAAAACGAAATTTTTGTGTTAAATAAGTAGTTCTTGTATCTTTTAAAAGAGCTTTACGGGGTTTGAGAGACTCGGTTGCCTGATTCGGTGTGGTTTTTCTTTACTTGGTGCCCATTAAAAAAAAATTTTTGTGTTAAATAAGTAGTTCTTGTATCTTTTAAAAGAGCTTTACAGGGTTCGAGAGACTCTGAATCCTGATTCCATGTGGTTTTTTTCTTTACCTGTTGCCCATTAATAACGAAATTTTTGTGTTAAATAAGTAGTTCCTGTATCTTTTAAAAGAGCTTTAAGGTGTTTGAGAGACTCTGTTGCCTGATTCCGTGTGGTTTTTCTTTACTTAGTGCCCATTAAAAACGAAATTATTGTCTTAAATAGGTAGTTCTTGTATCTTTTAAAAGAGCTTTACGGGGTTTGAGAGACTCTGTTGCCTGATTCCGTGTGGTTTTTCTTTACTTGGTGCCCCCATTAAAAACGAAATTTTTGTGTTAAATAAGTAGTTCTTGTATCTTTTAAAAGAGCTTTAAGAGGTTTGAGTGACTCAGTTGCCTGATTCCGTGTGGTTTTTCTTTACTTAGTGCTCATTAAAAACGAAGTTTTTGTGTTAAATAAGTAGTTCTTAAATCTGTTAAAAGAGCTTTAAGGGGTTTGAGAGACTCGGTTGCCTGATTCCGTGTGGTTTTTCTTTACTTGGTGCCCATTAAAAACGAAATTTTTTTGTTAAATTAGTAGTTCTTGTATCTGTTAAAAGAGCTTTACGGGGTTTGAGAGACTCGGTTGCATTGTATTTTCCATAATTTTCTTACAAGAAACTAAGGTTTACGGTTAAAAACCCTTATTAGCTCAGATTTTATAGAAATAATTTTATTTTTTGATCAAAAAATAGACTAAAGATTCAGATTTGAAACAGAGAATTGTATTTTCGATAATTTTCATACATCTTTAGAAATCATTAACGATAACAAACATTTTTTCGACCAGATGAGTTTTCGAAACCACATTCATCATGGCCTGCGCTATTTTTTTTTATCATGAACCGTTTAGAGACCAAGTTGATCAATTTCGAGAAAGTTCAAATAGAATCGTTACTGATATTGACATTAGTGCGTAAACTACAAACTGACAAAAAATATCCAGAACTTTTTTCTTCTTATAGCCTTGACTTTGAAGACATTTCTCCATCTTAATTGACTTTCGAAATATCATGCAAAATAAAACTAATCAAACCGTCGTTTCTTTGTCGAATTTTGAGCAAACAAAAGGATTGTAACACCTGATTGGCTCGTTTGTATGCAATTTCAAGCCAGTGAAAAGAACGAAACGTCTTTGAGTCAAATTTTAAAAAAAAGAAGTAAATTCGATGTTTCTCTATGATTCAATCCCAACGTTCCCCTGCTCTGAGTGTTGAAAATTATTTCACGACATTATTTTAGTTTTTTTTTCTTGCCCCAAACTATTTTTTTATCATGAACCCTTTAGAGATCAATTTGATCAACTTGGAGAAAGTTCAAATAGAATCGTTACTGATATTGATATTACTGCGTAAACTACAAACTGACAAAAATATCCAGAACTTTTTTTCTTATAGCCTTGACTTTGAAGACATTTCTTCTTTTGTAGGTGTGTGTTGTCTAAAACCTATAGTTTGGGATGCTATTTGGGCTTTTCAGAGCTAGGTTTCTTAGTTTCTCATAGGTGTGTGTTTGAGTCAAATTTTAAAAAAAAGAAGTAAATTCGATGTTTCTCTATGATTCAATCCCAACGTTCCCCTGCTCTGAGTGTTAAAAATGATTTCACGACTTTATTTTAGTTTTTTTTTCTTGCCCCAAACTATTTTTTTATCATGAACCCTTTAGAGATCAATTTGATCAACTTGGAGAAACTTCAAATAGAATCGTTACTGATATTGGTATTAGTGCGTAAACTACAAACTGACAAAAATATCCAGAACTTTTTTTCTTATAACCTTGACTTTGAGGACATTTCTTCTTTCGTGATTGTTTGTTGTCTAAAACCTATAGTTTGGTATGCTATTTGGGCTTTTCAGAGATAGATTCCTTAGTTTCTCATAGGTGTTTTTTGTCTAAAATTTACTATTTGGAGTGGGTAGTTTGCTGTTTACGTTTTTTCAGAGCTAGGTTTCTTAGTTTCTCATAGGTATTTGTTGTCTAAAACCTACAGTTTGAGGTGGGTAGTTTGCTATTTCTGGCTTTCATGCGCTAGGTTTCATAGCCTTTTGTATGTGTGTGTTGTCTGAAACCTATAGTTTGGATGCTATTTGGGCTTTTCAGAGCTATGTTTCTTAGTCTCTCATAGGTGTGTGTTATCTGAAACCTACAATTTGTGGTGTGTAGTTTGCTATTTTTGACTTTTCTGATCTAGGTTTCATAGCCTTTTGTAGGTTCATTGTCTGAAACCTATAGTTTGGTATGCTATTTGGGCTTTTCAGAGCTAGGTTTCTTAGTCTCTCATAGGTGTTTGTTGTCTGAAACCTACAATTTGAGGTGGGTAGTTTGCTATTTCTGGATTTTCAGAGCTAGGTTTTTTAGTGTCTCATAGGTGTGTGTTGTCTGAAACCTACAATTTGAGGTGGGTAGTTTGCTATTTCTGGCTTTTATGATCTAGGTAATAAACTATTTCTGTAAAATCTGAGCTAAGAAGAGTTTTTGGCCGTAAACTCTACTTTTTTGTAAGAAAATTATGGAAAATACAATTCTCTGGTTCAAATATGAAATTTTAGTCTATATATAGATTGAAAAATAAAACTGATTCTATAAAATCTGAGCTAAAAAAGGATTTTTGACCGTAAACTCTAGTTTTTTTTGCAAGAAAATTATCGTAAATACAATTCGTTGGCTCATAGGTGAAAATTAAGTCCAGTTATGGATCGAAAAATAAATTATTTCTATAAAATCTGAGCTAATAAGGGTTCTTTGCAGTAAACTCTGGTTTTTGTAAGAAAATTATGGATAATACAATTCTCTGGTGGAAATCTGAAACTTTAGTTTATTTTTTGATCGAAAAATAAACTATTTCTGTAAAATCTGAGCTAATAAGGGTTTTTGACCGTAAACTCTAGTTTTTTTTGTAAGAAAATTATGGAAAATACAATTCGTTGGCTCATAGGGGAAAATTAAGTCCAGTTATGGATCGAAAAATAAACTATTTCTGTAAAATCTGAGCTAATAAGGGTTTTTGCCCGTAAACTCTATTTTTTTTGCGAGAAAATTATGGAAAATACAATTCTCTGGTTCAAATCTGAAACTCTAGTCTATTTTTGGATCAAAAAATAAACTATTTCTGTAAAATCTGAGCTAATAAGGGTTTTTGACCGTAAACTCTAGTTTTTTGTAAGAAAATTATGGAAAATACAATTGTCTGGTTCAAATATGAAACTCTAATCTATTTTTCTATCGAAATATAAAACTATTTCCATAAAATCTGAGCTAAAAAGGGTTTTTTGACCATAAACTCTAGTTTTTTGTAAGAAAATTATGGAAAATACAATTCTGTGGTTCAAATCTGAAACTTTAGTCTATTTTTAGATCGAAAAATAAAATTATTTCTATAAAATCTGAGCTAAAAAGGGTTTTTGACCCTAAACTCTAGTTTTTTGTAAGAAAATTATGGAAAATACAATTCTCTGGTTCAAATCTGAAACTTGAGTCTATTTTTGGATCGAAAAATAAAACTATTTCTAAAAAATCTGAGTTAAAAGGGTATTCGGCCGTAAACTCTAATTTTTTGTAAGAAAACTATGGAAAATACAATTCATTGGCTCATAGGTGAAAATTAAGTCCATTTATGGATCGAAAAATAAAGTATTTCTGTAAAATCTGAACTAACAAGGGTTTTTGGCCGTAAACTCTAGTTTTCTTATAGGAAAATTATGGAAAATATAATTCCCTGGTTCAAATGTGAAACTTAAGTCTATTTTTGGATCAAAAAATAAAACTATTTCCGTAAAATCTGAGCTAATAAGGGTTTTTGGCCGTAAATTCTAGTTTATTGTAAGAAGATTATGGAAAATACAATTCTCTAGTTCAAATGTGAAACTCAAGTCCAGTTTTGGATACTCATAATGATGAGGACTGATGATTCTAATTCAATATTTTTTCCATAAAAACAGACTATTTTTTTAAAACTTCGAAATGATTCAACTTTATTTATTTTTTATCTTTTTTTTTTAAGTATCTTAAAATGACAAAATATGCCTACGGCTCTAACAATTCTACTCTATAATTGGTTAGAGATATGACGTGGCTTTCCCATTGGTATTCTATGTCCGGTTATTGACACTACCTAGTCTATTGCATGTATTAAATCAGTATTTTTTACGCAGTGGAACGATAAACAGATAAGTCATATCTTAAAAAAAAGTGAAGATGCAGCATTTTAATAAAGTGTGTTCACATAACAAGGTTGTTGTAGTATTGAATGCCGACAAGGAGAAGTATTTAAACTATGAAACAAGTACAAGTGGTAGCACTATCGGAAATGTATGCATGCATTGTCATGACAGTAAGGAATTCAATTTCTTTGGAATAGCGAAAAAATTCAACTCTTATGTTGGTGGTTATGCGAGATTGAGATCTTCAGAGATGATTGCACTCAAAGGGAATGCCAACATAAAAATAATCGTTGATGATAGAGGACAACTCCTTGTTACTGTTGCAGGTAACACATTACCTACTGATAAATACAATCGTCAGCTTTCGGTTATTAGCATTCAACGGAAGGTTAAAAAAAGAAAGGCCTACTCTTCTAGTAATATCGTAAACCATATCTTGTCTACGTGCCAAAACTCTTACCTTTGTAAAAATAATGTGATAATAGACAGTGAAATTGCCAGAAAAATAAAAAGGGCATTGACAGAAAATATCACTATGGAATATAAAGATGAATCGATGAAAAACAAAGCACCAGCAAACGTTACTGCATTGATCAAACAGTCAATGAACCAAATAATACCAAAGACGAAAAGCATATTGAGCCTGATGATGAGACACCAGTAAAAATTGTGTATGACTCTAAATGGAATAGTGATTATTCTACTGATTACGAACTAAGAGAAGACAATAGCTACAATATCAAAAGAGAACATGGTGAACTATTTTATGGAACAGATTCGAAATGTCCAAAGTTAATTATTGATATTAATAATATATCATAATATATTTTTGTATTAATATTCTACATAGCATTATCTCATTAAAAATATTTTATGCATTACCTTGTTATGTGTTCATTATTTTTAGAGTAAGCTAGCATATCAAACGTTTAAAATGTCTATTAAAACATCGGAGATGTAAGAAAAGGAATGTGCATACATCTAATGTCAGACACATGGGATAAAATTGACAAAATCTAGCTATCAGAATGAATAAATTCTTTATCAACATCCGTTGTTGGATATGTTATTATGTCATTATGAAAAAATTGTAAGTAAGTAGGTAAGTAAGTAATTAAGTAGGTAAGTAAGTAACAAACTCTTTTTTGAATTCACCTCTTGGATACACAATACAGAAATTTAATTCATTAAATTATGAAAAAAAAATTGAAAAAATTCCTTATCAACATTCGTTATTGTTTGAAGTCGCTTGCTAGACAGTTAATACAATAATTTTACAAAATATTAACATCAAATTGATTAAATTATATATCAAAATCCATGTGTCAGATACATGGGAATGAAATTGACAAAATCTAAGTGTTTCAGTGAATAAATTTTATTTATCAACATCTTTTGTCAGATACATCGAATAAAATTGACAGAATCTAAGTGTCAGAGTGAATAATTTGTTTTTTATCAACATCTTTTATCAATTACAAAAATTATAAATAACAAAATCTAAATATCAGAGTGAATAAATGCTTTTTCAGCATCCTTTGTCGGATATGTTGAATAAAATATGCAAAGTCGACATCGCATCAAATAAAAGATGAATCGCCAAGTCTTCACGTGCGGCTACTAGTTCATCCCTTTTGGTATTTTCATTTTTAGTAAAAGCTGATTCGATAATTACTTTAATACAGGATAATAGAAGCAAATCTTTACGGACAAATATGTAAGAGGTCCTGCAAAGTGGGCATATTTTTCGTTTTCGTTCATTTTGAAGAACGCACGTTTGGCAAAATACGTGTCGACATGGAAGTCTAACTGGCCAAACAAGTACCTCATAGCAAATGCTGCAAGAGAGTTCTGAATTCAAGAATTCCAGTTGTCTCTTCTTCAAAATTTCGGTTTTCTCTGTCTCTTGACGGATTCGAGATCTCAATAACGAATTTTTCTTTTGAAGCATTTTAATTTTTTCATCTCTTTCGAAAACTATGTTCGAAAAACGAACGAAAATATGTTTCTTTGAAAAACTTTCTGTGCGTAAAGGTTGCCGGGGAAGGCAATCCAGAGCATAGTGTCCATATTTGCCACACTCATAACATCTTTTGCCAGCAACTGCAGCTACTTGTTCTTCTTTTTTGGTTATTTCATTTTGAGTGTAAATCGATTCAGCAATATTTTCAACGCAGCTGACAAGAAGAGCATCTTCATAGTCATATATGTATATGGAACTGCACCAATCACATCTCAAATACATGTGCTTATATTGAAGGACGCAGGTTTGGCAGATTATAAGTTCATTGTCAAGGCAGTTACACAGCAGTCTAACTGGATTAACCAGATTTTTGCAGATTCTGCAAGATAGTTCCGAATTTAAGATATAAAGGCGTTTCTCCTTTGACGCTTTAATTTTCTCCGTCTTTTGAAGGATTTGAGATTCTAATATTGAATTCTTGTCTTGAAGTATTTTAATTTTGTCATCTTTTTCTTGTAGCACATTTACGTCAAACATGGTCTTCATTGAATGCTTTTTAGATTATCACTGTACAAAATTCACTGAATTAATGATTTCCAGTGAAACAGAGGTATATAGTAAATATGACGTAATGTTATTATGTTAATACGATGACGCTATTTAAAATAGCTGAAGGCAGACTACAACCATAATGACATCATAATAGAAATAACACGGTAAAATTTCAGTCACATCATGCAATAATTATAGGAATGTACTAGTCATATAGGGTGCTCATATATAGCGCTACCTAAATAAAATGCAGTGTCCTTTGAAAACACTTTGTATGGAAGAATTTATCTCTGAAACTAAAGAACGGGCTCATTCTAACAGAAATTGAAATGTTTAGTACCCGTTTTTAAGTGTGCTTTTTAATGCATAAATACTTTGGGGGCTTAGAGAGTTCAGGAAGCCAGAATCTGTTTGAAAATTAATGTAAATTTGCCTATTGCCTATACTAACTTGTATAGGCAACCTAACTATAGTTTAGGCTTGAACTATTTAAAGCAAGGGCACCCGCAGAAAAATTTCCAGGGGGCAGATACCAGAATAGCGGAGATTGGAGGAGAAATAAATTTTGTAGCAAGAGTAATGCAAAAAAGTATATTGTTGATCAGTAAACTATCATTTTTAACCAGTTAGCCACTATGTCAAACTCGTTGACAAGCTATTGTAACTATAGAACCATTGAAAAAAAAGACAAATTTCGATAATGCCCTGTTCGGTATGTTCATTGCATTATATGCTGTCGATTGAGCAGCTATAGATCAGGGTAAAAGCTTTTGCGAGAGTTCCAGGAAATATTGTATTGACCGGTTGCAATCTTAAGAAGGATTTCAAATCGTAGACTGGACTGTGACAATCTTTTGACAATATTTTTAGGCAGCCATTTGTTCAAAAACAGTCCAAAGATCAAATAAAAAGTCCCTTGGGGCTGGAAAAACCCTCTGGAGTCTGGGACCAAAGGTTGTAATTTATGCATCGGGGGATATAAGGAAGTGGTGGTCGTGTGAACTTAAGAGGAGGCCTTATTTGATTGGAAATTTGAAGCTCTAGTTCTCTTTAAAGAGTCGAAAGAGATTAGAGGGCAATCAGCCCTCCTGCCAAGCCAATTTATTTTCTAAACACATCCAACCAAAATTTTGAGATAACTGTTTTGCTCAGCATGGTAGAACGGTCCAGTACCTATGTCTCTAGAGATATTGGGAATATCAACCCTGTAAAGATTCAGTAAAACCTTACTGAAAAAAATGACTGTGGATTGTCAGTTTAAGATACATATACTGATATTTATTCCTTAAAGTTTTAACAATTTTTTTTTATTAAAGTAAAAAAAAAAAAATGAAAACACGTAAAACATATTTCTCTTCCGCAAACGGCGTATTATGTTCTGTTCTTCAGAAGGCATGGGGGTTATCAGCCCTACTCATGTTAGGTTTTGCTGGTTTGAGTTTGAGTCATTTATTGTAATTTCTGTTCATTTTGGGTTTCCTTTATTTGTTGATGGTGGTTTGTGAGAGTCTTCCACTTAAAAGATTATTTGACTTTATTTTTTTGTTTTTTGGTTTAATGGAGCTCTTTGCTTTTCTTTGAAAAACTTGTTTCGTGGAAAAAGTTTTTAAATCAATTTTCACAAAAAAAACAAACTTGTAAAGCAATTCAACGTGCAATTTTTGAACTGAATATGATTACTGTGTCGACACCGGAGTTTTTTGTTATCAGAACTTTAAACTATTTTAACAAAACGTCTATCTCAATATTTTTATCTGATGTATTTAGGGCGTGGAGGTGGGACAGGGGGGGGGCTAGTTGCCCTCCAATCTCTTTTGATTCTTAAAAAGTGAACAAGAACTTTCAATTTCCAATCAAATGAACCCTATCTAAAATTTATACGAGCATCCCTTCCATAAGAAGTAATGGAAAGGATTAGAAGAAACCTTAAATTACAACCCTTGCCCTGAGGGCTGTGGGGGAGTTGTCATCCTCAAAGACCTAATTTCCAGAGCTTTGAACTACGTTTATTAAAATGGATGTCTGAAAATTTTGATTGGATGTGTTTGGGGAAAAGGTGGGCGTCAGAGGGGGTTTAGTTGCCCTCAAATCACTTTCGACTATGAAAAAGGGCGCTAGCCCTTTGAATTTCCAATCGAATGAGCCTTTTTTTAAGTTTCTACGACACCGCCTTCTATAAAAACCTTATATGCCCCCAGGGTATAATTTAAAACCCTTGCCTTGAGCGTTGTGGGGGAGTGCCCTCCACAAAAACATATTTTATATCTGAAAATCAACTACGCTGAACAAAAAAGCTATTTCAAAATTTTGATTCGCTGTGTTTGGGGGATTGATGGGCGTGGG